>NC_092698.1:18656635-18965181 GCF_964275005.1 Diadema setosum
ATACTGTATGAGCTTGGTTATTTTTGCATACCTTGGTACAGATGTTTTGCCAAGGACAAGGCCACAGACATTCTCACGAGATGTTGTTTTTGCAATTTGACATCAGCTATTGTATTCACATGCCACTTTTAGAGTACATGGCGATCATATTTGTACTGTATGATATTAAAGCAGTCCAACAGTGATTCGCAAAATTCACAAAAAAATTAAACCCATGCGAAAATACATGTAACAGCTTTTACAGTGACATCAATCAATACTGCTAAGTCACTTGGACCCCGTTTACAGTGCAGGGCTGGGCCGAGCCGCGGCCAAGCCCGGCCTCAATTGCGGGGCCGAGCCCCGCAATGTCCGTTCTCGACGTTGAGGGGGTTAATATCCTGAATAGCGAAATAGTACGGGCAGAGGGTCTGGAAGCCAGACTAAATTTGGTACCGCATTTGGCCTTTTGCGCGTTTACACTGAAATGAAGGCCGGGCTCAGCCGAGCCCGGCCTTTTCGCTCACTGTAAACGGGGTCCTATTCAACCAGGTTCGCATCTACAGACAAAAATATTTACAGGACAGTCTAAACATGGAATTCCACAAACGTGATGGTAGAGGTGGCATTGCCAATTATTTTGTTCTTCTTTATTTTGCTAAATGGGTCAAATTAGTTTATTCATAATCATATTGCAATGTTTGTAGTTTCCCTCCACCACATAAACTGTGAAGACTATAAAAGTTTCACTGTAACAAGTTAATCCGTTGTAACAACAACCTCAAGCTCATAAAAGTAGCCCCAGTCACATGACCTTTGAACTGTAATCTCAACAGCATATTTAGAGGGATGTTTGGATTCTTCTTTTTTCATTTCAGAGATTGTGTAGCCAGGTTAACCACTAATCTTTACCCAAATACATCACAGATTAACTAGGATAAAGAGTTTGTACATTGTGTTCAAGGGCCTAGTATGATACCCTATATACGAAACAGCTTTTGATTACTACACTATACATAAAAGAAATTAATTTGCCAATAGCTGTAAAATATAAAGAACTAGACTAGAGACCCAGGGGTCTCGCGCTCACCTGAGTATCACAAGTTCACCTTCCACGCATTCTTGCAGACTCTTACCTGAGAACATTGGAAACTTGTGGTGGGGGGGTAGCTATGAGAGCTGGGGGCAGCTATGAGAGCTGGGGGCATGTTGCCATTTGCATATTCCATCGCACTGGTAAAAATACCTGCCAAATACACTGTACTTTATAGAATGTTGGACTATGCAGTTTGGAAAATAAAAAACTTAAAGCCCTATCACTTCTGATTCTAGAGAAGAATATCATTGAATATTCCTTAATTTAGGAGGTTTGGGCCCTCCTGGGGCTTCAAAGGAAGGCATGGTGCCCATTCATCTGCAATGAACAAACTTGGAACTACACTCATCAATGTACAAACTCACAGTAACTTTGCTTTATCACCTCTGGTTCTAGAGAAGAATTGTAAATATTCCTTAATGTGGGGGGGGGGGGGGGGGGAGGGGAATTGGGTCCCCTAGGGGCCCCCAAAGGAGAGCATGGTGCCCTATTGAACTAATTGAGATCTTAACCCCCTGACATGTTAACTGTCAAGTTTGGTGAATATTCATCAAGGGGTTTTGAACAATTACGAACACGATTTACATCATCATTTGGACCCATCCCACCCCACTCTCTTGGGTCCCAAGGGGGGGGGGGGGCACCCCTGATTCTGCAATAAACAAACCTGAAACAACAGTCATCGATATACTGACTCACTGTATTAACTTAGCTACATAAATCATTTTTGGTTCTTGAGAAAATCTTTAAAAATTCCTTACTTGGGGGTGGGTTGGGCCCCCTGTGGGCCCCCCAGGTAGGACATGGTGCCCAGTGATGGAAATGAGATCTATCCCCCTAGGGATACTACCTGCCAAGTTTGGTGAAAATTCATCATGGGGTTTTCAAGAAAACGAGGAAAATTTATAATTTAGGCCCCCTGGGGCCCCCAGGTGGGGGCATGGTGCCCACTTGATAAGAATGAGATTCAATCCCCCTAGGGATGCTACCTGCCAAGTTTGGTGAAAATTCATCATGGCATTTTCAAGAAAAAGATGAAATATGTACAATTTGGGCCCTACAAGGACCCTCCCCACCCCTCCCCTGGGTCCCAAGGGGGGGGGGGGGGGGCAACCCTGATCCCACCATGAACAAGCTTGAAACTACATTGTACAGTCATCAATGTACTAACTCATTCATAGTATTAACTTAGCTCTATCACTTCTGGTTGTAGAGAAGATTTTTTAAGATTCCTTAATTTTTTTTTTATTTATCTACTTTTTTTGGGGGGGGGGGGCGGGGATTGGGCCCTCTTAGGGCCCCCCAGGTGGGGTATGGTGCCCATTTGAACAAATTGAGATCCTATCCCTCTAGGGATGCTACCTCTCAAGTTTGGTGAAAATTGGTCATGGGGTTCTCAAGAAGAAGATGAAAATGTGAAAAGTTTACGCACGCCGCACGACGGACGATACACGACGGACGCCGAACGCCGGACGAAGAGCGATCGCAATACACTTGAGCCTTTGGCTCAGGTGAGCTAAAAAGCACTCTAAGAGCGCAGACCTCCGCCAAGCAGCTACTTTCCCCCGATGATCTTGCTCTTCCATAGAGATCAGTAATTTCCACCCATACTAACATATGCATGCTGAAAAATCACCCGATTTCCCAATATAGAAGCCTTTGTTACGTCATTTCGAAACCCTCAGCTGCGCGACGCCTCACCCCAGCAGGAACTAGAGCATGCACTTTTAATAGTGTGTGCATGAAAACCTCAAAAATGCACAGCTTGAACTCCCAAGTTCATTGACCCTACCTGCCAAAATATCAAAAATTCTTCATAAAATCCATAAAAATTTCCGGATCACTACGAACATTTAATCATCTGTTCCTTGCGTCACTCTCAACCTTTCCTGCAAGTTTCATCCAAATCTGTGCCCAACTTTTTGAGTAATTTTGCACACGGACAAACAAACAAACAAACCAATGGTAATGAAAACATAACCTCCTCCTTTGGCAGAGTAACTAAGTCTGTCCAATCACATTGTGAGGTTCCCTATACAATAAATTAACGCAATGAAAACGAGTCCCAGGTGTATTTGTTCAAGCGTCTAGATGGGAAATGTGTGTTGTAGCAAAATCAGCCTGTCCTAAATGGGTTAAATGGGAAGCAGTCAGTGGCTCTTGTGCTCAGTCTGTGCAAGGAGACCGTACATGTACATTGTACAATGTACTAGGCGAGGTCTGTGATTCTGCAGACAGAAATACTGCACTACCAGAATGAGATGGTTCAGCCATACTGTACCATTCAGACTTTGTACAGTATGAAACAAAGGTAAAACAACCAGTTCAGCCTGCCTATTTACACTGTGCACACAGCAAGTATACACTGTACATTTGTATGATACCAGTTTGATTATCAGCACCTGATGCAGGTCTATGAAAACAATGTGCTCAACTAGCAAATGCTTTGGGTTTTGTGACAGTGATTTTATTCTTCTTTTTTTTTTTTTTGGACAACTTTTATTGAATAGCAGAATAATTGTGAGGAATTTAAAACACATATTGCCAACTGATATTTGATGTTTCTTGTATATTTGAAGTTTTTTGTTTGTTTTTGAGTATCAAACCTAAAAAAAAAAAAGAGAAAAAAGAAGCTTATTATGAATAGACAATACACTTTGTTTTGTTTTTTCTTTAAAGGACAAGTCCACCTTTGTAGACATGTGGATTGAGTGAATGCAACAATATTGGTAGAATACATCAGTGAAAGTCGGGGGAAAATCGGACAATCCGTTCAAAAGTTATGAATTTTTAAAATTTCTGCACAGTCACTGCTGGATGAGAAGACTACTACTGTACATGTAAAGTGCAGATGTCATAATGCGTACAACTATATAAAGAAAATAAAAAGAGAATTTCACAAAACTTCACTTTTTGAAGAAAGTGCGCATTTCCTTGTTACTGACATATATGTTAAAGGTAATATTAATGCCCCTGCCTTCTGAAAGAGAGAAGTCAAGTGTTCTTTTGTTATGCGAGAAAAGTGAAAATATGTTGAATTTTCTTCATTCTTTCTTTATATCGTGAATTGTACACGTGACATCACAAGCTACATAAGTCTACCTTCCTGCCTTGAGTGAGCAGTAACTTCATAATTCATAACTTTTGAACAGATTGTCCGATTCTCCTCAAACTCTCACTTTCCTATTAAAATTAAAGTGTTAAGTGGCAAAATTTGTGAAAACTAAACCACCAAATATGACAGAGGTTTACTAATTTTATGAGTGCAGTGGCATTTTTCAACATTGACGGTTTTGAACACATTTCAAAGTGTATGCATTATTGTGTATGCATTGATAATATTTGAGTGGAAGAAATAATCCACTGCACTGGTGGCCCGGACATCACATTCTTCAGCATCACCCAAGGTAGGCACATCAGCATCTGATGGTTGTTCAAAATTTCTGAAAAGACAATATTTTGGCTAGCCACATGGACTAGTAACTAAATGAATTTGATGATTTCTAGCAAGTCTGACGTGATTTTGGGTGGCCCATGGCTAACAGACCATTGCCAATTTGGAGCCCTGTGCTATTATGGCAAGTCAATCAATTCTTCTTCTTCTTCTTCTTTCCTTGAATTCTTCCTGTCAGGAGAATTGCCCAAATCCCTACAAGTATTAGTACAGAACAATGAATGAATGATCATACTCATTGATTCATACAATGTAGTATAACCATACAACTACACGTAGTACAGGAATACAGCCCACAGAGTAACAAAAGCACAATGCAATGCTATATAAAGTGCCAGTGCAGGGAAATTGGCAATGGAAATATGGGACTCCAGGGAGCACAGACCTCCTACCTCCTATTCCGATATGAATGTCCTATTATAGAGAAAGCTGCCCATAATTTGACCTACAACTTGAATAGCCCAACCAGACGCTGTGCTCGATGTGCGAAGCACATAGACTTCCGCACAGCAACTGTACATGTACGGAAGTCCGCGACTTCCGTACAGCAACAGGATTGTGTATTTTGTTGAATTCCACCATACAGTAAACGCCGTCCAAAGTTCGACCACCAACTACAAAACCATTTCAGATGCTTGTGCATGCAGTTGAATTTTGGCACAGGTCAAATTTTTGCCTTTGGTGCAGGTTTTTTTTACTAATAGTAGAAGTAGAAAACATGTAAACTTGTGCTAGGCCTACCCGGTTGAGGATGGACTGATTTTGCTACAACAAGCATTTCCCTGAAAGACACCTGCCCGAGTGAACTTGGGATTCGTCCTCAACGGGTTAAATACAATGTAGGTCTGTAGGGAGAATGGGCCGTGGTCATCATGCTCCTAAACCTGGAAACTTATGTAACTTGATTAGTCTTTTACCATAACAACATACCTGTTTAAAGTTGAAGAATTTACGCTAGAGTCTAAACTCTAAAGTCTTACTGATAGTTTGATACTGATACACAGCCCTGTGAGTGGCAGTGGTGCAAGGCAATGTCGCTGTACAGAAGAGGCGACATTAGTAATTCTGTGCATTAGTGAACGTAATAATTACTTCATTTATACTAACGTTAGAGGTAGTGTAGTTACAAAAACACTATCGATAATCACGAGTGTACACGTACTGACGTAGTGTAAACAGAAAAATCGGTCTGTCCGGAGGAGTCTTTGTCATTTTTAATTTTAGACCTTATCGGCTCTCCTTTGTAGGAGGGATTCCGTGACGCCAGACGCAATCTCCGCGGAACATTAGATATCCTGGATGACCAGATACAGACCGATCTTTCAGTCAAGACGGGGTATGCCAAGGCCAATTATCGCAAGGGCCGAGGGTACTACAAATGTAGTTTGTAGCTAGGGGCTAGGGCATTGGCAATGGGGTAATTTACAGTCAGTACTACAGAGTACAGTGTCAGTAGGCTTGCGCATGTTAACGTTAGAGATTCTAGATGTAGGCACTAGGCCTACATCATGTACATCAACTTGTACATGGTGGTCAGTTGGTGGTCTACCCAGCCAGGCCAGTCGCTGATTGACATTGTGAATAGTAAAATAAACAGAGGTCAGAGGTTAAGCAGAGACAAAGACAAAGTACTTATTTGCGGACGATTGCCGGTACAATAGTAGATTCTCATCTCACCTTGAATATCAACACTGTAAGAAGAGTTCTTACAAGAGTCCATACCACAGCCAAGATCACGGCTGTCTTTACTTCATCCATTGTTATGTAGCCATACTTTCGGAGTTCGTTAAATGTGCCTTCTGATGGTTCGGTCCGATAGTATTCTGGCAAGTCGGTGACGACCATCCGTATCAGTCCCACATAATCAGGATAGGGAAAATATTCCGACCATGACCACGGCACTGTTGTTGGCAATGTTGCTGTCATTGTGGACGATTGTGTATGTTACCAGAGCAGAAAACCTATCACAACGACTTTTCTTCAGTCGTTATCTTCCTCTTTGCAGCACTAAGGGACCCGAATCAAGGGCAGCATTACCGTCAATCCGCAAATAATTTTACTGCAAAATTCAGTAAATTTAGAACAGTTCTTTGGCACGTTGGAGTATCCTAGGCATGACACGATCGTACACATGCAAGTGTATTTCGTACGTCAGCTCGTAGTCACTGCACTCACACATCCAAGCTCTGTAACTGTACTGTGTGTTCACGAGCTATCACATGAGTCATCGCCACACGCACGCTACTATACTAAATTACTACAGCAGCAGTACACATACACAGCGATCGGATCGCGATTGCCGACCGGTCGGTTCGTCCGTCTGATCCCGTCAAGAAAAGAGCTGTCGCTCTATGGGTGCGATAGGTCCAGTGATCATGTGTGTTGCACAGCGAACAAATAGGAAAATAAAAGGGGGTGGGGCTACAAATCACCCCACACCCGCCGTTGACGAATTACCATTTAGATAAATAATACTTTAAATATAGTAAAATTTCCTTTCTGAAAATTGAAATTTAAAGATAAAATCATTAAATATATAACTCATCTAATTTTCTGTGAAAAATTGCAAAATTATTGATAAATTTCTTTAAAAGTATTTAACAAAATACAATTCGACACCAATTCTTGGCATCGATGAACGCCCCTATAACGAGAGATGGCGCTGCAAGAGTTTAAGCTGATGGGCGTGTCGTTTTTCAGAATCTCCGCATGGGCGAGGTTGACATGATCAAATTGGAAATACACGTATCAGCTTCTCATTCTTCCAATACAACCCCCAAAATGAATAACCTGGGGAAAGTTGTCTAAATCTTTAACTATATTTCTGCCTTTTGCATTTATGCGTGGGAAATCACTGATATCCTCGATTTCGATGGTCAAAAGCTGCATGACCAATATCGTTCACCCTTGTTCCCTAATGTGTTCGTCTGAAAACTATAAAAAAAAAAACAACCAAAAACTAAATAAACTAAATGAAGACATAAGACATCAGTGCCCCGTTAAAACGTTTTGTTAGTGTCTCCGCAATTATTCTCACGCAAGCGAGAATCTAAAAGTCACAGTAAAATACTAGTTTGAACAAAGAATTATCGGGAAATATCCCTCAAAAGATATAGAATAAATTATGGTGGTTATTGGTTTTGTAATAATCTCATCTGAGTCAATTCACTATTCCTTCATCAATCCATATCTAAGCCCCCCCCCTCCTTTTTTTTTTTTTTTTGCTTGTTCTCCCTTTCATAGATTTCATTAAATCACTTTATCTATTTCTGTGTCAAGTTAATGAAGCTGGCACCACTCGCGACCAACATAAACATACACACGTCTTTACGATGGTGATCTGCTAAGGTGATTTATCCACCTATACCATATCCGACATGTCCTGCGATGAAAACATGCTTTGAGTGGAAGTCAATTTTTGTTTTGTTTTGTTTTGTTTTGTTTTGTTTTGTTTTGATTTTGATTTTGATTTTGATTTGATTTGATTTGATTTGATTTGATTTGACTTGATTTGATTTGATTCGATTCGCTTCGATTCGACTTGACTTGATAATCTCTGAATGGCATTGCTTCACTATTACATTAATTTCCAGCAATTTCTTTAACACTGAACATGTATTTTGTTTAGTAGGTTCATTCTATTTTTTGTTATAATAAATAACTATATAGCATTATACATTTGCCATGTAATCATGTGCGGTACATCTTAAATTATACCAGAGCAATTGCCAAGAATAAGCACAAAACGTATAACTCAGTGTATGACTGATAATGAATAAATAGATTGAAGTAACTGATAGACCTGTCATCACTAAACAGAGATAAAGAATGAACATTTTGTTATTAGCTATGACCAATGACTTTATAATACATTTATTTTGTGACAAACCCGTGCAGCCAAGTGACAACGTCATCGTTTTGCAAACATCAGCATGCTGTTTCAACCACTATATATCACTCTAATTCTTTTGAAAAAAAAACACAGGAAAATGAAAAAAAAATCAAGCGTGTCGAGTCTGTCACGTTGAAGGTGAAACTTTTCTGATTTTTTAAATACTTTTGAATAAAATAGTTCACTTTAAGGAAGTCTATATGATGTGGAAGTGCATGGGATGGCGCAAGAAAGTGAGAGTTTGATGACTTGATTGTGATGGGCAGACACAGAGAGATAATATTATGAACTTATTCGTGAAAGAATAAAGGAAACTTGGCAAACACAAGACCAGAAAAAAAAAAAACACTGTTAACAGAAGAAACTAAAGAGGTGAATCTTCGTCTATGTAAGGCCTATTCGAAAGATTTCGAGCATGTCTTAAAAAGTGATTTGATTGTAAATACAACTGGGCTGCATAAAAGTAGTATGATTATGATCAATGTGCATCAGACTTACATTTTAATCATTATCCAGCGAGGTTAAAGGATGATTATGAATAGAGATTATGATATAGGCTAACTCCTTGCCGCTGTCTCACAAGAAGTGCAAGAAATATTAAACACACTTTGACTCATTCAACGTAAATTCACTGTCCGCCATACACTCTTATACCTATACAAGGATATGTCACGCACAACTTTTGTGTCACTAACGTGCATGCATGGGCATGTAAACATTAGTGGTTTTTAAAAAAAAAAGAAAGAAAAAAAGTGCCACTTCCACAGACCAGCATCCTATAGGCCTATACCTTTCTCATTCAAAGTACCAAGTTTTACGATGCTTCACGAATTGACAGTCTTAGTTTACAGGGGATTGTAGAAAATAATTTAAAGGGAAGGATTAGTCGGTATATATGTCAATGAATACACAATCTGTACAAAGAGAACAAAGGCCATTATGGGGGGGGGGGGGGATACTTCGTTCGCTCAACATTTTATCAAAGCCTCAATAATGGTTAGCGGGTAATATAAATCTCTGCTTCCCTCTACCATCGAAATACATGTATAGGGTTTATACAATGATCACTTATACGGGCAAGGGCAACGTTACTCGACGTCCTCTTAGCTCTATCATCAGATTATAATACCAAGCTTTTCTTGATGTCTTTGCTACTTTAAAAGAGAACCGAAACCAGCTAGGTCCCGCCAGGGCTTTTGTTATCCACCCTTACCACATCGTAATCTATTTCAACCCGAGATTTCAACGTCAAGTACAGTCTACTCAGTATTGCCGGAGCGTATAATCCCTTAGCGGAACGGTCTCATCCAGATCAACATCATCTTCTTCTAAAGGCAACTACAATGGGCAACTTTCGGGGCAACTTTGCAGGATAGGAAATGTCCAGAATAGTAACCCAAAGACTTATGGCTCAGAATGAGAGAGAGAGAGAGAGAGAGAGAGAGAGAGAGAGAGAGAGAGACGTGGAGAGACAGATGAAGGTATAAGGAAAATGAGGGGAAATCAAAGTTGAAGATTTATGGGAGTGCAGAAAACTTATAACATTGCTTAAAGGGAAGATAAACCCCAAGAGCAATGTGGATTGAGTGAAAGCAACAACATTAGTAGAACCCATCAGTGAAAGTTTGAAGAAAATCGGACAATCGATGCAAAAGTTATGAATTTTTAAAGTTTTGATGTTGGAACCGCTGGATGAGGAGACTACTAGAGGTTATGACGTATGAGTGGACAACAATACCAAGAAAATATAAAGAAAATTCTGCAAAAATCCATTTTTCATGAAAATTACAAATTCCATCAACTTGATGTTGACATAAAGGGTAGCAGATTCCCCCTGCTTTCTGAAAGCGGTTGGTCCATTGCTCTTTCATAATTCTAGAAAAGTGAATTTTTGTTGAATTTCCTTCATATTTTCTTTGTATTGTTGTCCACTCATACGTCATATCCTCTAGTAGTCTCCTCCTCCAGCGGTTCCAACACCAAAACTTTAAAAATTCATAACTTTTGCATCGATTATCCGATTTTCCTCAAACTTTCAGATGTGTTCTACTAATGTTGCTGCTTTCACTCAATCCACATTGTTCTTTGGGTTTACCTTCCCTTTAACCACATGACAGACTAAAGAAAAAACAAAACAAAACAAAACAGAGTGTAGCAGTGGGCCTATTTACGTTCGTCTGTTTCTATGCTTGTGTGTTTTTGATTGTCAATAGGCCTCTACATGCCGGCACAACAGCAATGTTTACTGTGCTGTGTTTTAGTTTCATTGTTTCTAACAAAAGACTGGAATGTTGAGCATTGTTCTGAAAAAAAAAAAAAATTAAATGTATTACTATCTACTCCACTGCAGTGGTCAATGTCATGTCTGCAAATGGGCATTCAATGCTCTCCATCAGTCTGGCAACCGTCACCACAAAATAATTATAACGGAAGCTCAATATGGCTAGAATTTAAGTAATTTTTGTTCAGGTTATTATAGATGTATTGGAATCGATGTACAAAATATGTGCACGTATGTACTTTGTACATTTTCTCGGAAGACTAAATACCAGCAATTCAATGTGTTTGTTCACAATAAAGACACGAGTGGTTGAATCAATATTTGCATACTGTCATTATAATACACGGTGCAGGTGTTGCTATGTTGGCCAAACCTGGCAAGCTTTCTTGTTGATAGGAGCGATCTCTGTTACGACGATGTGCATAGATTCAGAATACACTGTAACTATACACAGTTATAGCCCTGTCGCTGTACACAAGTGCTTCACACGGCGTTTGGTCGGGCTAAATACACTGTAAAGATTCACTGTACTAGTCATCAATTTTAACTCCGGGAGTTTAACTATACAAGTACTGCTCACGATTGTTTCTTTATACATGTAGTATGAGAGTTTGAAGACATTTGCTGAAATCACCACGTTTCATGGACAGTGGCAGATCCAGAGGGGGGCGCACAGGGCGCACGCCCCCTCTTTATTCGTTGTTAAAACAAAAGAAATAAAAAGAAAAACAAAATGCGAAGAAAACCGGAAGAAACACAAAAAATATTGTTTGTATCCCCTCCCCCTTTACGGAATTCCTGGAACCGCCCCTGCATGGAGGAAACGTGAGGGGTATGACACGTCCAATAGAACGAATACCTTTTTGTTATTTTCTTCTTTTCATAAAGAGATGGTATAGTAGTAGTGGTGGAGAAGAGGATTGGGCTTTTAACTTTTTGCGAGATACTACTAAACCACTTATGAAATACATGTAATACAAAACATAGCATTCTAAGAGGAATTCAAAGTTTATTTGATAAAAATTGGCTTTGGAACGGCCGAGACATCCGAAAACAAGGTGAAACAAGGGATCACCTTTTATCAGGATCCCTCCGGCATTTTGCATGTCTCAGCCATTTCAAAACTACAATTTTCATCAAATAAACATAAAATTTAACATGGAATTACATGCTCTTTCTTATTTTATAAGTGGTTTCTCATTATCTCACCTAAAGTGTTATAAAGCTTAAGTTAGGTTTCCATCAAAACTACAGTGTATATGACCCCTTTAAGTACTCGGGGTCCTGAATAGTAGGCAGCAATACAGTTTCACAAAACATTCTTGTGAACATGTTGACCTCTGTGTAGATACAGAATGATTGGAGTGACTGGCATAAAGGATTTGTACATGTACAAAGTTTCTATGGCTCGAGCTCTACACTCTGTACACACCCCATGTACTCGTGACAGACACAGACACACACACAGACACACAGACACACACACATAATATGCACATATTCAAACACTGGTTTAAGCAATCAATTTCAAAGAGAAATATCTCAACCCAAGCTTCAAAAATAACTGGGTTACATCCTTTGCAATCTTGTGCTAAACTACAGAACTCATATCCACACTTGTTATGTTCATGAGGTATTGATTTGAATGATTTTATTTTTGTTTATCTTGTTCATTTGTTCTTTTAGATACACCGTTTCTGTAATTCATTACAATTTATGGATGATTCTTTTCCTGCAGCGTAGTAGGGAAGCATTTCATTAAAGGGGAGTTCCAGACCAGTTATTCAATTCTGAAAAAAAAAGAGCAAAAAAAAAAAAAAAAGCACAACAGTGAAAATTTGATCAAAATCATAGCAAAAGTAAGAAAGTTATGAAATTTTAAAGATTTGCTAATTTCTGTACAACAGTTATTGATATGAATGTGTAAATGCATGAACTGATGATGTCATCACCTCAAAATTTTGAAAAATGTAATTGAACTGTTTATAGCATTTAATTGTGTTTCAGCATAACAAAAACAAAAAAGAAAAAAGGGAAAATTCCATGATTTAATGGACAATGTACCTTATGACAAATTGTGAGGGGATGACATCATCACTTCACTACAGTATTTGAATATTCGTATTGTCTGTTCAAGAACTGTTTTGTGAATACATATACAGTATTAGCGAAGCTTAAGTTAACGAAGCTTCACAATTTCATGACTTCCTCAATTTTCATCCAATTTTGAGCAAACTCCCACTGTTGTGCTTCCTTGCTGCTTGTAAGATTTCACTCTTTCTTTTTAGACTACAGCTGTATTCTTATTTGTCCCAGATTTTCCCTCTAACATCAACAGGCAGGGATACATTTAGCTGTTGCAAGGAAAGGCAGCCTCCACAAGCTTTGTTGGTTGTTAAGAGCAACTTTTGTGAACAAAGTACATTGTATGTATAAAACCAGAAGACATTACAGAACCAGTCTATTGTGCTAAAACATATATTTTGATCCATATAAGCCTACATGAAACTTTGAGTGGTAGTGAGTGTAAGACAGCATGGGAACAGGGTTTGGGAAATCTTCAGCACACTTCAACTTTATCAGCATTTTGTTTCAAATGATAGCATTCCCACAACATCTACAAAACAAAACTACATAGAGTGGACAACCTTTATAACAAAGTCCTCAGGACCGGCACATTTCTCTTGTAATATTGAAATTTTGTTATAACCGAACAAACAAAGAGCGTGTGATGTTGCGGCCTAAATTTTCACTTCGTTGTAACCGGAATTTCGTTATAACCATTTTCATTATAACCGGAGTGCACTGTACATGTATGTACATGGATCACTTTGAAAGAAGATGGAGTAATAGATGTATGCACATGTCCATGCCAAAGTCACACACAATCACACATGTTTCTTTACTGCTGGGTTTTATTTGTCAGTAAACTAAGTAATTCCAGTCAGGCTGACATGACACAGTGTATATACATCTACACTAAACCTTTGTAACAACATTACAGGAATTTTTTGTATGAGTTTATGACTACAAGGGGTAGCAACATCTGACTAGGGAGTGGGGAGAGATTTCTTGATGCAACAACTCAATATGTATCTACTGATTTATTTGGTACCACTTCATGCTGTACAGCATCAAAACTAATGCATGTCTGTGCATATCACAGAAAGCAGTCTCTAATCATGATTATGGCAAAATACTGTAGTTTGAAACTACAGTATTTTGCTGTAATCATAATTAGAGACTGGATGGTATTGATAACAGTTTTTCTGAATTTAAGAAAAAAAATGATATCCTCAGTCTGGTACTTTGCCAGAGTACTAGCAGAATGCCCTCATCCTGATATCATCTACAGGCAACTACAAGAAGTGAAAAAAAACCCCAAAACTAACAAATTACAGAAAGGCAGGATAATCTATCATGGATACAATGCGAGGATGAAACTTCACTGTGTTACATTAACATGAAACAAGTCATAGCTTGCTTACAGCATACTTGAACAAAGAGAAATTTTACAATTTGTACAGATTTGGTTAGTTTCAGGTGCTGCTACGATCTCATGGGTTCCTGTTCTTGGTGGTTCACTTTGTGTCCATGTTGTTCCAATTCTGCCCTGAAGTGGGGACAAAGAGTGTATTCACAGGAAATATAGTCAGCGTAATCTTCATGAGAAAAATACATTGTAGATACATAATACGAATCAGACACTCAACGTATAATGTAAGATGGAGTAAAGAGAATGCCAACATTCAGGGAATGTAACGACATGTAAATGTAAATGTTATCTCACATACGTACACTAACACACCTTGATGTATGCATTTTTGTCGTTACCCAACAAATATCTTGTTATTGCAGTATTATTCCACACATTTCTTAGGCACACTCAATACCTGTACATTTTGGAGTGAAATTTGACAGCTCTGCAGGTGTACGAGAACTACATGTATATTTTACCTTTAACAAGACTCCAGTGCATTGTAAAACTAAAAAGACAGTGAGTCCCAATATACTCAGTCAATATGACACCCGTACAGTCCATAGTATGGTGTACATTGTACCTTCTACAAACCAATTTGCCTCCTTGTCAAAGGAACCAAAACTCACGGTCAGGCAAGTAACATGAATTGACACTTGCTTGTTTGGGGCCTTTGCTTGAATGGAGATAAGTACCTTGGGAATATAATACAGTTTGTACATTTTTCATTTCATCCCATCTGTCTGTGTCAGTACACTAGATGAGATTTGAACCTGTTGAAGACTAGTCCTAAGTTTACTTGGGTAAGTGTCTTGGGAAATGTGTGTTTTAGCAAAATCAGCCCGTCCTTAACAAATTAAGGAATGACATCACAAAAGTGGAAATCTTTTGAGAGGTTTAACCAACTTTTTGATGCCCATTGGCAGATAAGGTCGACAATGATACATATACACCCACAAAGTGGAAGGAAAAAATGCAAGGTGTATAGTCAAACCTGCCTTATTGGCCATCTGTCTTAGTGGCCACCTGCCGTATGCAGCTACTGAGAAATCCCCCCAAGATAAAAGCCATGTTACAAACCCTCTGTATAGTGGCCACCTGTGTAACGCAGCCAGCAGCCACCATTTTTGCCTCCCACGGTAGACTTCAACCTGTCTACAGTGGCCACAGACCCATATGGAGCCGCAGCAAAGCCGATAATTTAGCATGTTTTTCCACTTTGCAGCCGTGCCTGTCATTCATGGCTGGCATTCAGTCATGGCCTTCGCTACATTCATCCGCCATTTAGTCATAGTAATGCACTTAATTGTAAAAACCTTGCTTGAAGTAGGCCTACGCATGCTACTGTGCAACAACTAGATCAATATTGGCATTGTTCAATGTATGAAGCACACGTGTGCCCACATGTACGCATACTACATAAATGTATACAATACATACATGTAGGCGACGCACGCAAAATGTCCAATAACCTCTCTAGAGCAGCCACCTGTATAACGGCCACTCTTTTTGTCTCCCTTGGGTGGGTGCTATAGACAGGTTTGACTGTATTAACTGATGAAAGCCCAATGTACTTTCCCATACCTTAGCTGCACAGAGAAGTCATCCTCAACATTATCATCATCCCAGTTGTCTTCCCACACGTTGTTATCAGATGGATCTTCTTCATCCCTCTTCCACTCTTCATATGAAAAAAGGAATAACAGAGAGATAGAAAAAAAAATATGAGGAAAACGAGGAAGAAAAAAAGGACCACCTTAGTTGTCAATATTCTACATTGTATGCACTTACTGGAACTCAAGTTCTGCATTGTTAACAAATTACTTTGAAATTCTTTGTACTGTCTGAAATATTTGATGTAAATCCCAATTTATGTTAATCATTTGGGTTCAGAAGACTTTGATAAAATGACAGAAAGTTCCTGCCTCTGGTGTGCACAAATACCTCACTTTACTTACCTGCAAATATTAAGAGCAAATGATAAGAATTTTGACTGTATCATTTTACTTTTTTAAGCTTTGTACTTAATGATTGTGGTGGAAAAAAATGAACAATCAAACAAAACTCTGTCATATTTCTGGAAATTAAATAAACATCAATTGATATAAGGGCCACTGTGGCTACACAACCAGTGCATGACAACCAGTAATACACATTACTTCAAAATCATTTTGCCAAGGCAGGCATCAGGCACCACACTGAGAGCAACTACAGCTTTTTATATTAACCAGTATTTTAAGAACTTAATTGAGTGAAGTACATGTAATACTTTCGTTAGAGAAAAATACATGTCATTCTGGTCCACCACATCCATTTGTTTGATTGCTTTCAATCATAGCTAGAGGTAGAAGGTACTCTTGAAATCGACTTTTGTTTTTATGCATGACTTAATTATTAGTTTTCATTTTTCTATTTAAAGGACAAGTTCACCTTCATAAACATAAGGATTGAGAGAATACAGCAATATTAGTAGACCACATCAGTGAAAGTTTGAGGAAAATTGGACAATCGATGCAAAAGTTATGAATTTTTAGAATTTTTGTGTTGGAACCGCTGGATGAGGAGACTACTAAGGCTCGTGATGTCATATGAGTACAATAGTATAAAGAAAATGTAAAGAAAATTCAACATATTTTCACTTTTTTCGCATGATAAAAGAGCACTTGACTTGCCTCTTTCTAAAGAAATGGGAATAATATTACCCATAATATATGTCAGTAACGAGTCAAGGGAATGTGTACTTTCTTCCAAAGATGAAATTTTGTGAAATTCTCTTTATATTTTCCTTATATTGTTGTACGCATGTGACATCATACACTGCAGTAGTCTTCTCATCCAGCGGTGACTGCACAAAAACTTCAAAAATTCATAACTTTTGAACGGATTGTCCCGATTTTCCTCAAACTTTCAATGATGTGTTCTACTAATATTGCTACATTCTCTCAATCCTTATGTTAATGAAGGTGAACTTGTCCTTTAATTCTGTCAAATTTTTCTGTGAATAAAGTCTGATACTGTAATCACATACTTCTGTGAACCTCATAATTCAAGACAAAGTTTAGTCGAGTATATCATTCAACCATGCACATATTTACATGTGGATGAATTCAGAGGTTTGTCTGCCTAAACCTGTTTGACACAAGTTCCATAACTCACCTTCTGCAGGGAATTCTTCAAATTCATCATCTTCTTCAAGAAGACCGAGGTCGACTTTCTTTTCCTTTTCGTTTGCTTTATCCGTCATGTTTCTGTGGGAGGTACATTTTCAGGTCATAATGAAATGGAATTGCCAGTTGTAGCATCAGTACAAAACTACCATAATTTACAAGTACTGTACATACATTTGAATTCTAGAATGGGAGCACAAAATGGCCAATGGCAAACTTCTGACATTAAGACGAGTAAGGGAAACAATCTGTGGATGCATGAAAGCAACCCTCTCCCTTTCCCAATATCAAAATTTAACTATAAGAATGGTTCTTGTTAAAAAAGCATGTGGTCCATGTGCAGGATGAATATGAATCACGAATGCATATCCAAACACATGCGCTCTGTAATTAATAGTGCAGTGCTTACCAGAAATTGATGAAGCATGAATATGGATGGAAATCTGTGCCCAAAGATTGCTACTTTTTGCGGTGAGCGAACTTAAATTCACAATGACAAAATATCACCAGGAAGGGGTGTGTGAATAAACAATAATTGTATCATACTGTACAAATAGGGCTGTAGATTCTACTGCTGTATTTACTGTACACGTGAACAAAGAATCAAATGTTTCCATGTATGATGTAGGCCTACACTGAAACATTAACCCCTCTTTTTTTTTTTTACTGAATCGGAGTAGGTCCTGCCATGCCTACGCCTAGAATTATTTACCTTTAATGTTGGTTAAGTTGTTACTTCACTTTAGCGAAGATACTGGAAGAATGCTGTGTAGCAGCAGTCGAGCTTCCAGGTCTATCCTCATCTATCATGAGGCCACGTTATTGGTGGGTGGTTTCTTTCTACTATTAAACTAGTTTAGTAGGCCTAAAAGTTTACTAGGTTTCTATTATTCTAGATAACCATGATAACTTGTGCATCAATGTAGGTTACACGTATTCAAGTAAAATTAAGATTGTGTATGTAGATTGTATGTATACATTATATATATATATATATATATATATATATATATATATATATATATATATATATATATGCAAGAAAAACATCTACTGGTTCATATATTCCGGCTGATTTTTTACCGACGGCGACAGTGTTTGCTCGGGAAACAAGAATCTAGAACAGTATTACAGATGTCTACTCGTAATCATTACACCACATTCAAGATATGGGACTGAGGAGGAAAACTTCCAACCGCGAAAACCGAAAAACGTGGCGTAACCTACGAAGCAGAGGTCCCATGATTCTTGTGAAAACATCCGCAGGAATCGATAACAGTGGCCATAACAGTTTGTTAACTTATCATTTCTATTTGTTTCTTAAGTTCATTTTATTTACCTTGTCGGATGATGATTTCACAGTACACGGCAACAGGAGAATACACAGCAGCACAAACCTTCGCCCCACTACCAACACGCTTTGTCATATCATTGGATTCCACAATGAGCTGTAGCTGGCGCTGCAGCTAGCGCGACGACTCTCCGCGAGTGAGGCACATGCGCTGCATTGCGAACATCACTCCGTACGTAACCAATTTGGCGCCGTTGTCCATCAAGTTGTACGGTAAAATATACTTGAAATAGCGGAAAAATGACCGCAAGAAGCCAGACTATGCAATCTCTTCTTTTCTCTGTTATTATTTTATTTTCCCTCCAAAGTTTCATGCAATAAGGTTAATTCAAAGGTCTGTTGGTCATTGATAAAAGGGCTAGAATTTAAACTTAGAAAATGTTTCTTAGATCCGAAAAAATGAGAAGGTTAATTGTCGTTTTATAGCATGTCATGTAGGCCTACACAAGTTTTGTATATTTTCACTAAACCGTAATATTCACAAAAATTAGTGATGTTGATCGTCACAATTCCAATTCTTATGAAACTTTTAGGGCCTATATATAATGATGAATTCACAGCTCTCCCAGCAGTGTACATGTATTGTGCATAAAGAGAAATTGAAGGAAATTCAAGGGATATAATATCTTCTTTTTGATTTCATTGAAAAGGAGAGATTGTGATTAAGATTATGATATCATATGTATATATATGTATATATATATATATATATATATATATATATATATATATATATATTTTTTTTTTTTTTGGGGGGGGGGGGGGGGCATGTCAATTAAAATCTCCGGAGGAGACGCTAGTGTGATCCATGCATAATAGGCCCTATTTGTAAAATGTATCACCATTGTGATAAACCATGACCGCTATTTTTTTTTCTTTTCTTTTTTTACATGGCAAAAACTTGTGTCACAATTACCTCTTATTTGTGTCCGGTGCACTGTCCGTTTGTTAAATCATTTTGCCTCTCAAGTTGAACATGGGCTGCATTCCCTCACTAAATCTTGCAATTATTCATTCAATCGTTAACAGCCCGTTAACGATTGCCCCGGCACTGTCACAGGCATGCTATTAAAACCTGGAAACATTGAACTGCACATTACTTGAATAATGAGACCATTCTGAAGCATTCCCACCGATTCCCCACTGATATAACTAGCCATCCCCTATATAACAATGATGATAATGATAAGATGACGATGACAGCATAATATGTGATCATTATGAAGTATAGGCCCTAATCAGGGCCGGCCGGCGCACTGTTTTCAAAAGTGTGGGGGCCAAAGTGTGGGGGCCCACTTCCGGGTTTCATGAGCTAACAAGCAAAAAAAAAAAAAAAAAAAAAAAAGTCCTCAGCTCATCTCTCCCCGTCCACTTCCGGGTTTCTTCAGCTAACAAGCAAAAAAAAAAAAATAATAAACAGATAAATAAAATAAAATAAAAAATAAAAAAAGGTCCTCAGCTCATTCTCTCCCCTCCCATTGTAGTGCCTCTTACGTACTTCCGGGTTGAAAAAAGTGTGGGGGCCCAAAGTGATGACACCTTATGTATTCCTTTGTATGGTGCACAAAAAGTGTGGGGGCCCGAGCCCCCACGGCCCCCACGGCTAATAATGATAATGTTTTGTGAATAATAAGAAGCCCTCTTAAAAGAAGAAAAAAAAATTGTGCGAAACATTCCGAAAGCCACATATTCTGATCTTAAATTGACCTCGTTTTTCTTCTTTCTCTATAGTATACCATTAGGGTAAAAATAAACTTGAAATTTGAATGAGAACATCTTATATGGCAGGCTCATGTGTACA
Organism: Diadema setosum; assembly: GCF_964275005.1. NCBI lineage: Eukaryota > Metazoa > Echinodermata > Echinoidea > Diadematoida > Diadematidae > Diadema > Diadema setosum. The sequence continues at coordinate 18,677,135 of NC_092698.1, forward strand.
GAACTGGCGTAGGTCATGTTTATAAAGGTTTTACAACACAACATTGCATTGGATGTCCTATCCCACGGACAATGGTTTCTCCACAGCTGCCAATAAACACTGCGTGTGGAGGGGGAAAAAAAAAATCAGCGCTGTGAAGTGGTAACGGGATGATTGGTCAAACATTGTAATATAAAACGAAATTAGAAAGCCCGTTATCCTTAGAAATTTTGGTATCAAAGCCATATTATAATGCTGCTCTCCTCATAGCGATTACAGGTCATGTTCTTTGATGACACGTCCACTGACTTACTGTTGGGAAGCTGAGATAGTGACGCTGTGAGCTCAGAGGATCGACCTATATGAATTTTCCAACATCTACAGACAAAACAAGCACTGACTATCTTTTTTGTTTTGTTTTTTTTCTTTCCATTCATATGGCATTATGATTCATCACCACATATTATGACCATATATCACCAAAGCATTTATATTGCGCAAAATCTTTCATCACTCAGATCTTTTCAAACAACTTTTCCTGCATGCCGCAAGATGATAAATTGCACAACAATTTGGCCAAATTGATGACATTTTCTCTTTCTCCTTCTCTTCTTCTTCTTCTTCTTCTTCTTCTTCTTCTTCTTCATAGGGCGGGTTGATGAAAACAGTAGGCCTTTGTAACATCAAGTAGCTTCTGAAACTCCTTGGTAACATGTTTATACAAATTCTTTACATTTCAAAATGAGTTGTTGTTGTTGTTGTTTTTTCAGTAATGCGCCCCCTCCCTCCACCACCACCAGCAGCTTCGGCGGGAAAACCGCCCTTTGGCGACACGAGGTGGCTGTGAAAGGTCAACTTGCGGAAGTGCACCCTTTCATCGGCCTCTTTCCTATGTGATCGCACAGCGAAACAACATGCCAGTGAGTGATGGACAAATTATAACACATTTCTATGCAATAGATTTATTAATCTGTATCATGAATTGTGTTGAAAGTCGGATAAAATGTCTATGCAACACTCTATGTTGTGTTTTGCTGTTAGATTACAATAAAACTACGTATTTTAACGCATTTCATGTCTTGTGTAGATAAACGCGTTCGATGTTCCTTCGTCGTTCGCGGGTGTTGCGTGCTTCGCGTGCGTGTCATACACACACCACGCGTTTCGCAATTATGTCGCAACGGGGCGAGAGATAGATAGAATGAAGACGAACGCGAAATTGATTATTCAACCTTGTTGAGTTCTAATGAGGGAAACTGTTGACTCGTACCGTCACAGGCTTTGCAAATTTAATCGCAGGCCGTGGTAATAACAATGTATGTAATTGCTTTGTAGAATCTAGTTGCTTAATTGGTAACATTTGGTGTTGCTGTTGACAGTGTGCAGTGTTGTCCTGTTGTCTGAGTGCAGTGCGGATCGTTTGTCGGACGCGAGTTTCAATCTCATTTGAATATTGGCAATGGCTGATGATTGGACTTAGTTATGCTTCATTAACCACAGCTCAGCTCAGATACAGATCATTCCAAATTTGTATGAATTATAAGGGGAATAGTAGACTGATAATTGTACATGCTGTACAAAAAGTGTAGATCAATTAGAGGTCTATTAACTCTATTCTATATGAGGTGTGAGGATCGATGTATTCAGGGCCTGCCCTAAGGCCTACAGTACTAGGCTAAGGGGATGTCTAACATTAAACAACATACAGTAGGTCCTACTTACGGAATGACTGCTTGATATCAATACGGCCGGGGATTATGTAAACTGTTCTTCTTTTACTTCTTCCAACTGGGCACACAACATTCTTTCGTTGTTACATTTCCCACCCTTCATCGATCCTCGCACCTCGTCATTGATCTACACACAGTGTACACTTTGTGCAGTATCGGTCTAGACCTCTACTCTATTCCCCTTACAATTTATCCAACACTTGCAGGGGGGGGGGGGGGGGAATCAACATTTTTCGCTGCCTCTTATCTACCGAAATCAGCTGACTAGCAAAAAGCAAAAATAAAAATAAAAGACAAAAAAAAAAATCTTCATATTTTTGGCTGCCGCTTCTCTCAGCTCCCCAAATCAGAAACAATTTGCTGCTGGAAGATGATCTTTGACCTCCTAACCTAGTTCATACAAACTTTTATCTATCAGAAACTTTCAACATACATACACACACACACACACACAAAGGGAAACATCCAGTGAATGAGGGCAGCAGACATATTGGATATAATGGGGAGGGTAGATGATATATATTCCAAATATGCTGATGAAAGGAACTGCTACATATTAATGCTTGGGGAAATGTCATGTCCAGAACTGTCTCAAGATTATCAGATAATGTACACATCATTATATCATACTGGGTTGATCATACCAACATGTGAACCCTCCGTAGAGCCTACTATTTTGAGATACATGTACAATGTTTGTGAATGTTTGTTTATATCCAGCAACATGTGAGGGCAATAACATTGCACCATGTTTTGTCAATATTGTTTGTCATCGTATACTTCTGTAAAGATTGGAAATGAGATTTCATTGTTATGGTGCAATCCCATTATGTGGAAGCACAGATAAAACTAACACAGTTCAGTGTAAAGCAGTTATCTGCATGTCAGCAAGGAGGTGCAATGATACTATTGTGCTCTGTAACACAAGGAGAGAAGGATTTCTACTACAATCAAACTTGAATAAGGGTTTTACTGGAAGTGCAGAAAAACAAGGAAAATGCCAGTAAGTACTGTGTCATTTTTGCTGGCGTACATCTATTTGTTGATTCAGTGCAGTTGAAAAATTCTGATCTGAAAAAGGTTTTTTCAGACCCCCCTTGTTGATAGTTAGCATTAGCTAGTGGGATATACTATGTAATATGAGGCCTTAGTGTTGATGGAAAATTTCAGCTACCTCATGGCATTTGAATTGACTTCTCTTTCTAGCTCGCACGAGATTTGCTACACCCGAGCCTTGAAACGGAGAAGAGGCGGCACAAGAAGAAGCGTCTTGTGCAGAGCCCTAACTCCTACTTTATGGATGTCAAGTGCCCAGGTGAGTGAGTTCCTTCAGAAGAAATCCTGAAATTGCTTTACTAGTATTTGCTAAAATCATATTCATCTTTTGTCCTGTAAGGTGTGTATGTTTGGAGACTAAAGTAGAGTTGCCACAAACACCTTGTATATGTCTTTTTCACAATTGTTGTTATGAAATATGAATTTGTAAAGGAAAATCTGCAAATGTATGTTTTGATATCACTGTAAATTGACAAATATAAATTACATTGTTTCTTTATTATTATTATTTTTTAAAGCAAATAATTTGATTTAAGCAAAGAAGGCAAAAGCATTGTGCTTATGTACTTGATATAATGTTACACCATTTGGTAGAGGAATGCCTATAACTAAATTGCGGGGAAGAATTACTGATGATGATGTCTCTGGACCTGTGAGGTTATGTGGTATTTGTAAAGGCTGCACTCGTCATAACACTGTAAAATGAAGAATGTTCATATGCATTCTAATTTTTAGAATTTTGCAAGAGCCAAGATTCGCAAATCAAAATGCATGTGAAAGTTCTTGTCGACACTTAGCACTGAATACCAGAGGCACTTTGTGAAAGTTTCATGTCGCAAACAAGGCTATAGGCTCTGATTCGTGGAAATTTCATGCCGTGAAAATATCATGTTTTACAGTACGAGTTCTTTTTTATTTCTCCATGAAGGCTGCTACAAGATCACAACTGTGTTCAGTCATGCACAGACGGTAGTCCTCTGTGTTGGCTGCTCCACTGTACTCTGTCAACCCACTGGGGGCAAGGCCAGACTCACAGAAGGTATGAGGCTTACCGCTTCTTAGATAGCTACACTACTGATATATTGTGATATTATTTCAGCTAGTTTGCTTTGAACTTTGTCACATGGAATCCTTTTGTGCTGCAAAGCTGTGATGGGATATTGTCAAGTGGCATTGCTGTATGCTATGAAGTGATTGTATAAGCTTGCTTACTACCATGCACCATTTATGATTCTAATGATGCAGTTTGTTTGTTGTTGTCGTCATTACTTGTACCTCCACTTTCTGGTGTATTTACAATTACTTAGAAAAAAAAAATGTTTGCACTTCTAGTGACATGATTACATCCATCTCAAGCAGTGAGTTGGCTCAGTCAGTAGCATGTCTGCGTCGCAATCCTAAGGACCCGGGTTCGAACCCGAGTCTGGACTGAGCAATATTGTGTGTAATCATACTGTCCCTTCTAGCAAGAGGCAGAACACTCTGTCCCTCGGATACGAGATAAAATGGAGGTCCCGTGTATGAAAGAGTAACAACTCATGCACGTTAAAGATCCCGCTTCATTCATTCCTCGCAAAGAGCAGGTTGCTTAACCCAGTGAAGTAGTCCCACCTCACATCCAGCTGGACCTAATGGAAGACCAGCTTAGTGTAGCTGAATATGGCCTATCCAGCCATCTTTTTAATGGAAATGAACAAACAAATTAAATTTTATTCAGAGTTGGTTCAATGTTAGCTAAGTATTTGTGAAGTATTGGTATGGTCAAAAGAGAAAGGCCACAAAGAAGGTGTGACTGATAGTTAATTCAATTCACGTTCAGATAAGGTTTCGCTTGGCAGAGAGAAGTATGGATTATACATACAGTGCACTCCTGTTGTAACAAACATGGTTAAAACAAAAGTCTGGTTACAACGAAGTAAAAATTCAGGCCTCACAAGACTTTATTACTTTACCTATCGGTAATTGCAGCAAAAATTTTCATTCTATGAAGCCTTTCCCATGCTGAAAAGCATGCAGTTTGCAAGGAGAAATATGGGAGAGCTACAAGTGTATGAAGTACATAATGCACCATAATTCAGTTCATATTGAGATTTGATGTTTCGCCTGTTTTATTCGGCAGAGACATGTTGCATGTCAAACATTAAAGGACAAGTCCACCTTCAATCATATACATGTGGATTGAGTGAAGGCAACAGTATTAGTAGAACACATCAGTGAAAGTTTGGGAAAAATCAGACAATCTGTTCAGAAGTTATGAATTTTTTTAAGTATCTGCGCAGTCACTGCTGGATGAGAAGACTACTACAGTGTATGATGTCACCTGCGTACAACAATAGGAAAATAAAAAAAGAATTTCACAAAACTTCACTTTTTTAATAAAGTGCACATTTCCTCGACTTGTTACTGACGTATATTAAGGGTAATATTATTTACCCTGTTTCTAAAAGAGAGAAGTCGAGTGTTCTTTTGTTATGCGAGAAAAGTGAAAATGTGTTTGAGTTTTCTTTATTCTTTCTTTATATCGTTGTACACATGTGACATCACAAGCTATAGTAGTCTTCTCATCCAGCCGTGACTGAGCAGAAACTTCAAAAATTCATAACTTTTGAACGGATTGTTTGATTTTCCTCAAACTCTCACTGATGTATTCTACTAACATTGCTGCATTCACAAAACCCACATGTCTATGAAGGTGAACTTGTCATTTAAGGGACTTCTAAATGATTGACACTATTGACAGCTATCATGGCATTTGTGTGATATTAAGATATAAAGGAAGTCTTTCTCTGAAAGGTTGACAAAGTGGTTCAGATTTCTCTTCCTGCAAGTTGCAGTAGGATTTTTATGGCAGGATGATTGCTTGTAGTGGCAAAGAGTTTTTACACAATAGTTTATGTTCTTCATGTGCAAAGCATGAAGGTCATGGAGCAGAAAACTCACGGTCTGGAATAATTGATGATAAAAATTCAGGCTTCAACATTATCTGCTCTGTGTTTTTTTTTTTATTGTTTATTTGTTATCGATACAAAATTTCGATATAAAGAAAGACAACTGCCATTCCAGAGGACTTCTTTATTATGGGAGTCGATTGTATGAGCTATTAGAAGAAGCAGCGACAAGTGATTAGGGAGAGAGATGTCCCAAGTAATTAAAGAAAGTGAGGAAATTCAGACTTTTTGAATACATAAATCTTTTTCAATGCCAAGAAACAGTTCATCTCAATGATTATCAAGGGAAATATTGTCCACAGATAAAATTTAGGCCCAATAGGATTTTGATATAACATAGTTGGACATAAGAGCTTCCCAATAAGTAGCCTTCTGGAAGGCAGATTTTGTAGTGCATTGCTCTCTAATCAATTGCCTTGTCGGTGACAGAGTCTACTTGAAGATAATATTCCAGAATGTACATGTAGAACAGAGCAGGAATCATTCAAGATGCATGATTAGGATATCACAGCAGTATTTTAAGCCTTCTTCATGTGAAAAGATCACATTTATTACTACATGTTGTATATCCTACTCTCATTCCTCTCATTCAGGCTGCTCCTTCAGGAGAAAGGCCCACTAAGGAACGTGAATGTGAGACGGAGGAGAAAATTCCGTGGGATGATGGAGAACCGTGGCACTCTGTTCCGACACAAGACCCAGGGACAGTGACTTGTGCATGCAGCTAAGGAGAAAAATGGGGAAGAACAACCAGTAATGCATACCAATGCATAGAAGACAATGTACATGTTAACAACCATGCCATTCCAATGATATAAAGACACATCCTATAACAGATTGGCCATGGCTATGTAGAACTCTACTATAATAGGTAATCACGCAACAACTTTAAGACCGAAATGGAAACAAGAATTGTTTTCTTGTTTATTGAGATCCTGAACATGTACTCGTACAGGAAGATCTGAAATTGTCTGAGAGCTGTTTTGCATGTACAATATGAAATCACACAATTAAATGGCTATGGCTCAATCTTCTCACGCAACTGGCAGGTGTCGGACTGTTTGTTTTATTTTGTTAGATTTCTTTTGTGGTACCATTTACTGATCATTTCTAATATACGTGGAGTACAATTTCATGCCATGTTTAAGTTGAAAATAATAAATGGGTACATACAGATTAACGGAATGGTGACTATTTCATCAAAATCAGACCCAAAATGAGGAAGATTATGGACTTTTCAAGTTTCGCATATCGTCGTGCACATGGCAAATTGTTCCAGCGCTTCCCTGCGCATGGCAGATTGTCGTTAAGGTGTGGGAGTGCTCATGGCAGATTGTCATTAGGGTATGGGAGTGCACATTGGGTTAACGTTTTGCCATATGCAGGGAAGTGCGCTAACAACTATCTACCGGGCGGAGAAACCACACTGTTATGACAATCTGCCATGCACACGATATTTGCACATATGACAATTTTGTTACTATTTATGTCTGATTGTGATGAAACTTGTATCATTCTCTTCATCTGGGTTGCTCATGTTTATTCAGGTCATTTTGAACATACATTGTACAGAAAAGTACGAGTGAAGAGTGCTGATGATAAGTTCTGTGTAAACATAGGACAAGCGCTGTGGAATCTCATTTGCCAGATCTGCTGGACTACAGATTCCCCCCCCTCGTGCTGTGTAGTATTTCTCCATTTTGAATTTGCAGTCATCTGCCAGTCATATGACTTCACAAGCTATATCTAGCTAACTATACACATCCTGCAAGCACATTCACACCACACATAAAAGCGTAAATGCGCAAAATACACGAACAACTTGGGAAAGTGTGTCAGATGTCCTGAATTGAAATCGATTGTTTATTTCCACACAACTACTTCTGACAATTCTATTATGCAATTGTTCAAACACAAGCCAAGAGTGAGTGACCGTACCATATTTCATCTAGTAATGACCTCCATGTGACCACAATACATGTAATACATAATGGATTTGCAGATACCGACATCGGGGGAAGTTATTGCTTGCAACTTCCGGTCTTGGGGTGAAAGGTAATCCATGCTTGGTACTTTGTTGCCATGACTGTATGTGTATGTGTGTGTGTGTGTGTAGATGTGTGCGTGTGTGTGTTTGTGCACTGTATAACGACATCAGATATTGGGGGGGGGGTGGGAGTATCTGGTTGATAGGTTAACAAAAATGAATTTCTGTTGATTTTTTTTTTTTTTTTTAAGTTTACTGCAGGTTTTGGGAAATGAATTCTCAAGGGAGTGTAACGGAGTTTATTTAATGAAGCAGATATTGATTAATTTGATCATGTTGATCAAAATGGGTTGGTTTTTTTTTTTCCAAGATTTATGCAAAATTTAATATATTTTTTGTTATAAAGAGTATATGCTGTGCAAAGAAAAAAAAAGGTACGTTAAAAAAGAATGATTCAACAACGCAAGTTTTTGTGTAATGAGGCAGATATGGATTGGCTTGATTAAGTTGATCAAGATAGCTTTTTCTGAGAGTCTTCAGAATCTTTTGTCATTTTTCTTATACATGGAATGATTTGCAAAAGAAAGAAAAAAACCAAAACATTTTACTGTACAGTATGTTGGAAAAAAATAATGATTTAGCAGCACAAGAGATAAGAATACAGCTGCTTATTTTTGTTCATATTAATTTCATTGTTACATGGACCTGATATCGATTGGAATTCAAATAAAGAATAAACATGTATTCAAATAAAGAATACTGTATCATAAAACAAACGAAAAAGTGTGTGTGTGTGTGTGTGACCGTAGTTTTGTATGGGGCGCCAAGTGTCGCATGGCCTATTTCGTTTTATACGAAATCGGTCATTTCGTCAACGAAATGACCATTTCGTTAACAAAATGACTGATTTCGTAACGAAATAGGCCATGCGACACTTGGCACCTCACACAAACTACTGTCTTTGTCCATGGTTTAAATCATGGACAAAGATTGTACCACCTTCGTGAATTCGGACCATTGTGTTTATGATATTCATTTGACATTTTTTTTTTTTTTTATTATAATCATCACTGGTTTGTGAGCTTCATTCTAGGGCCTATACATACATGAACTTGTTTGCATCACCCTGATCATCATGTGTGACCCAAATGAAAACGTTTTGAACAGTCGATTAAAAACGCAATAGGCCTACATGTAATGTACTTGTAAAGGACATCATAGAGGTTGTATGCTCCTTTACTGAACTTGTTTGCCCATTTCCGAATTTGCATACTCGTAAAGAGCTGGCGACAGGTGGAGACGAAGTTGAATAGTCATTGCCGAAAATTACAATGTACTGTATGCGCATTCAGTGAATTGGAATGCGCAAATGCGAAATCAGTCGCCAAATTTGTCGATTTGAACGAAGAACAACGATTTGGAATGACGGTACATTTATTTAGATGCCTGAGCAAATTTGACGAAAATTAATGCTTCTAATTTAAATTTAAATGACAAAACAATGAAACTGGCCGGGAAAATCTATACGAGACCTAATATTGTTTGATTTGTACATGTAGATGCTTGTCACGAATGTAAGTTGAAGTAGAACTTAATACATGGAGAGAAATTTCATTTCATTGAAATCATAATAAGGAGTGTTGCAAATGCGTTTATCTCCTCCGATAGCATGAAGTTTCCGTTGCCGTAGAATGCACACATACGTAAGAAAATGTACATGATATACATACATATATTCACAGAAAGACACTCGCCACACACGATAGACGGCGAAAGTTTAATATTTTCATTTCATTTATTTTATTTCCTACAAAGATGAAATTACAATAAGACACGTCAATACAATAATTACACAAAATCAGTACAACATTGTAATTGATTAAAATACTGCGAAATAAGATACGATAGATGTTATGACTTTTGTGGCAAATACCGAATCAACATTGTTGGAAACGGAGGAGACTGCTGAAAAGCAGAGCTTGTAGCTTGTAGTCTCATCATAAACAACAAGTAATAAGCAATTGCTGCGCTAATAAAACTAGGCAAATTGCCTTAAAAACAGAGAAAAAAGACAAAGAAATACACACACACGCACAAACACACAAACTTAATTGTTGAAAAAAAAAAAGACAAACTATAAGCCTGGAAGGAATATGTGACAGGAAAAGACTGAAGTGGGGGAAAGTTTTTTTTTTTTTTTTTTTTTTTTTATTAATTGACTTTAGGTTTGGCACATTATTTTGACCAATACAAATGTCAGATGTGCCAAACACATTTTCCAGCAATGCTGAACAACGTGTTGCCATGATAAAAGCATTTTTTTTTTCTTTTTTAAATATGAACCATACAAAAAAAGAAGAAGAATGTAGCTTGACCTAACTCCCTCGGGTTTTAAGTATTTGGCTTGAAATTTGGCATATATGACCGAAATAGTACATAGATGTGCAAACTTTACCACTTTACAGTGTTGAACAATGCGTTGCCATGGTAACCATATTTTTATAACAAAAACGTCGGATTGAGCAAATTCCCTCAGTTTTGTAGTACAGTATCTGTCTTGAAATTTGACGAAAGTGATTGCTTTGCTATGTAAATGTGCGAACTTCATCTTTTGTCAATGTCAAAGAGTGTGATGCCACGATACCAACATATCAAACGAAAAATATATAAATTACCAATGGATTTTGCTCACTTCAGTAGTTTGTGAGAATTTTGAATTGAGATTTGGCAAATGTGACTAATTTTAATTGAGCAGAACACGTCTCAACACATGTTGAATAATGCATGGCAATGGTAATTTTTTTTTTTTCTGCAATAAAGAACATGAATGCAAGTTATGGTGAATGGGCTTACACCCTCATGTTTAGGTGGCGGTATAAATCACATTCACTGATAGTTCTAGTTTCATTGATACGCATATTCATTTGTCTTTGAGGTGCATATTTCTTGTGTGTATCAATGCATTATTTGTAATTGTTTTACATTGATACAGCTGATTCTGTGGGTGCATGCACTAGTAGGGGAAGAAGGCCTCGAGCCTTGCTGATTAAGTTTGCCTTTTCCTCCCCTTGCCACCAGTGGTATGTACTTAGAATCACCACATTCTTTATATCATGTAATATGATTTTCTGTTTGTTTATTAAGTTGAAACGAAAAATGAATAAGTGAATAGATAAATATGATAATAATAGTAATAATAACAATAATCATAATAAAGACTACTTGATGAATTTGGCAAATTGCTGATATAAAGAAAAAAAAATCAACAAGCTTCCTTCATTGCAACTGATTGACAAATTGCCCTACATCGACATAAATAAGCACTGAATTGATCAGTGTTTTAGTAGTAGCCATGATAAAAGAATCATGGCCGTACATACTCGAGCAGGATTCGAACCTACGACCTCCTGATCACCGGACAGGCGTCATCTCCACTAGACCACCAAGCTTTCGCCCGAAAGCAAGTGTTGGTTCTAATCCTTATAGCATGCAGCGGGTACTGCTTTGTTATTCAAATTCATGATTTTCTTCCGTCGAGATGTTTTCATTGCAACTGATTGACAAATTGCCCTACATCGACATAAATAAGCACTGAATTGATCAGTGTTTTAGTAGTAGCCATGATAAAAGAATCATGGCCGTACATACTCGAGCAGGATTCGAACCTACGACCTCCTGATCACCGGACAGGCGTCATCTCCACTAGACCACCAAGCTTTCGCCCGAAAGCAAGTGTTGGTTCTAATCCTTATAGCATGCAGCGGGTACTGCTTTGTTATTCAAATTCATGATTTTCTTCCGTCGAGATGTTTTCATTGCAACTGATTGACAAATTGCCCTACATCGACATAAATAAGCACTGAATTGATCAGTGTTTTAGTAGTAGCCATGATAAAAGAATCATGGCCGTACATACTCGAGCAGGATTCGAACCTACGACCTCCTGATCACCGGACAGGCGTCATCTCCACTAGACCACCAAGCTGTCGCCCGAAAGCAAGTGTTGGTTCTAATCCTTATAGCATGCAGCGGGTACTGCTTTGTTATTCAAATTCATGATTTTCTTCCGTCGAGATGTTTTCATTGCAACTGATTGACAAATTGCCCTACATCGACATAAATAAGCACTGAATCATGAAACTGAAACATTCTTTTATCATGGCTACTACTAAAACACTGATCAATTCAGTGCTTATTATATGTCGATGTAGGGCAATTTGTCAATCAGTTGCAATGAAAACATCTCGACGGAAGAAAATCATGAATTTGAATAACAAAGCAGTACCCGCTGCATGCTATAAGGATTAGAACCAACACTTGCTTTCGGGCGAAAGCTTGGTGGTCTAGTGGAGATGACGCCTGTCCGGTGATCAGGAGGTCGTAGGTTCGAATCCTGCTCGAGTATGTACGGCCATGATTCTTTTATCATGGCTACTACTAAAACACTGATCAATTCAGTGCTTATTTATGTCGATGTAGGGCAATTTGTCAATCAGTTGCAATGAAAACATCTCGACGGAAGAAAATCATGAATTTGAATAACAAAGCAGTACCCGCTGCATGCTATAAGGATTAGAACCAACACTTGCTTTCGGGCGAAAGCTTGGTGGTCTAGTGGAGATGACGCCTGTCCGGTGATCAGGAGGTCGTAGGTTCGAATCCTGCTCGAGTATGTACGGCCATGATTCTTTTATCATGGCTACTACTAAAACACTGATCAATTCAGTGTTTATTCATGTCGATGTAGGGCAATTTGTCAATCAGTTGCAATGAAAACATCTCGACGGAAGAAAATCATGAATTTGAATAACAAAGCAGTACCCGCTGCATGCTATAAGGATTAGAACCAACACTTGCTTTCGGGCGACAGCTTGGTGGTCTAGTGGAGATGACGCCTGTCCGGTGATCAGGAGGTCGTAGGTTCGAATCCTGCTCGAGTATGTACGGCCATGATTCTTTTATCATGGCTACTACTAAAACACTGATCAATTCAGTGCTTATTTATGTCGATGTAGGGCAATTTGTCAATCAGTTGCAATGAAAACATCTCGACGGAAGAAAATCATGAATTTGAATAAGCTTCCTTCAGGTACATCACAATAGACAATTTTCATAATAGATGTATAAACATTGATTGAGAAAAAAATGTTTGCGATAAAATTCCTGAACCACTGCAAAATCCTTCCTCGGATACCGTAATGTAATTTATGAAAAGTATGTTATAGTCGATGGTATCAAAAACCTTGGAAAAGTGCAGGAAGACACCAATTGTATGATAAAATGTATCAATATTTTTTAGACTTTATCAAGAAAGGTAAGGATTGCATAAGATGTATATTGTTTATACCGTAAACGGAAGTGATAATCAGAAACGACTTTTTGAATATCTAAAAACTTAGTCTTAACTTTAAACAGTAGTCTTGAGGAAATAACGTTGTTCTAATAATTTCGAAATAGAGGTTAGCAGGGATATTGACACATTATAGTTTTAAACATCTTCCCTTTCCCAATTCCTATCATGGACTGGAATTATAGGGAAATAGCCTCAGGGAAAAGACCATTATTTTAATGACATATTACTCACAAGTACCAGCGCGCGGATCAACAGTAAAATCCATGATATTTTTGAAGGAAAAAAAAAACCAAAACAGCGATGCTGTCATTTCTCTCTATGTCTCTTTTTTTTTTTTTTTTTTTTTTTTGTCCCCGCCGAACGAGTTCGAGCAGGGGACTATGAAACGGGCTCCGTACGTGTGTGTGTCTGTGCGTCCGTCCGTCCGTGCGTCCGTCCGTGTGTGCGTCCGTGTGTGATCAAAATGTTAAATTTGCTACTTCTCTGTCATTTATGAGCCAATTTTGATTCTGTTTGCTTTATATAATAGCAATACATGGGAGCTTTGAAACTTCTACACAGAATTTCAGTTGTGACCTTTGACCTTGACCTTTGACCTATATTGTACATTTTGCTACAAAATGCTACTCCTTCGCCATTTCTAACCGGATTTCGATTCCGTTTGCTTTATATGATGGCACTAGGTGAGGGCTTCAAAACTTCTACACAGTATTTTGACCTTTGACTTCTTTGACCTTTGACCTTGATTTTTTGACCTACATGTATATTGTACATTTTGCTACAAAATGCTACTCCTTCGCCATTTCTAACCCGATTTCGATTCTGTTTGCTTTATGTGATGGCACTAGGTGAGGGCTTCAAAACTTTTACACAGAATTTTGACCTTTGCCTTCTTTGACCTTTGACCTTGATTTTTGACCTATATTGTACATTTTGCTACAAAATGCTACTCCTTCGCCATTTCTATCCGATTTCGATTCCGTTTGCTTTATGTGATGGCACTAGGTGAGGGCTTCAAAACTTCTACACAGAATTTTGACCTTTGCCTTCTTTGACCTTTGACCTTGATTTTTGACCTGTATTGTACATTGGCTACAAAATGCTACTCCTTCGCCATTTCTAACCCGATTTCGATTCCGTTTGCTTTATGTGATGACACTAGGTGAGGGCTTCAAAACTTTTACACAGAATTTTGACCTTTGACTTCTTTGACCTTTGACCTTGATTTTTTACCTATATTGCACATTTTGCTACAAAATGCTACTTCCGGCGGGGACATATATTACGCACCGCGTAATTTCTACTTTTCCTTGTTTTTTGTTTTTTTTATTTAGTTCTGATCTTTATATGAAATCGTTTCTTCTGGAAAATTTCTACAATCATTATGTACGATATATTTATGGGTGTGTCTTCAATCGTGATTCCCTTTTGACAGGTGTCCCTTTGAAGCTCGTGAAAGGGCAAATAAAATCGACTACCGGTAAATTTATTACCTAGGTATGTTACTATGCTTCTGACGATCAATACATGAACGCACTTACAATGTCGAATTGCTCTATCCCATCAAATAAGAAGCTGTATTCTGTGTTTGTGTTTCGCAACAGATGAACTGGAGCTTGTACATAAGCTTTGGGTATTATAGTTATGTTCAACTGCAGAACTCTTTCGTTGGAAATCACGACGAACAAGGGCCCGCCAAAGTGGCGAATGGCACACCACTGCATTCCGGCAACTTTCAGCCTATATGTCTCATACTTTCCAGTGGTACGAAATGTACGAACAATCACATTACCCTCCAAAATGAAGCACCGGTAGAAACCTACACCTGCTGGGTCGATGTCTGCAGAAGATCAAAGCAAAATGTTATTCAGTCTACGTATTTCGAAAATATAATGGTGCACGTTCAATAATCTCAGAATCTGCGCCGCGCGTTTATCCGTGTTTTTGGAGAGTTACTGCTTGTTCGGGGGGGGGGGGGGCATTTCATGAAGCGTTTCTGATTGGCTGAGAGCAAATTTGTCCTACAACTTTGTCGGACAAAATGCTTCATATGAAATGCCCCCCTCCCCCCCCCCTTCCCGGTGTCATAAAGTGATATTGATAATATCTATGTCTAAGTATTATAACTTATTTTAGATTTAATATTTTTCTTGCTATTCATACGGTGGACTCATGATAATCTTGTACTTAAATCACAATTTTGATAACCTAATATGGGGGGGGGGGGTTCTTAGTCGATTTACAGTTTATACAGTTTAACAGTAACTGTCATATTCTGTGTCATGTCATTCAGCGAATGTTTGCTTTAATTTGTCGTGGAAACTCCCTTTAGCCTATAAATATCTTGTATTCCCTTATTTTTTTTTTCGTTTTTTTTTATTTCTACGGATAAATATTGAATTTTTATGACCCAACAGGCAAATAGTTTGACCAAAGTCACTGCACCGCTTCGAACACATGAATATGAACGCACATAAAATGAAAGTGAATGACAAGGTTTCGAAATCGGCCGGGAAAACCTATACTATCATGACTATCATGCAAATTTATTATATAGATTTAATGTTATTGTAAATTTAGTCGTGATTTCTGTGAATTCTATGATGTAAAGCAAGCGTATCAACCTTCCATTTTCTGGATTGTCATTTTATATTCGATTTTATAATGATATTATGACAATACGCTATTTATCATCTATAATGGCGGGGAGAGTAATTGAACAATAACATATAAGGAAGTATTTGAGATGTATAGTGCATTTAAAGTCTCATCGTCGCAATTGCGGAATGATTCTAATGCTTCGCTATGAATTATCAGAAGATTATACCTGCAATCTAATAGAGCTGAAATCCTAAAATAACCATACGGAGTGTGTGTGTGTGTGTGTGGGCGTGTGTGTGTGTGTGTGTGTGTGTGTGTGCGCGCGTGTGTGTGTGTCTGTGGTGCGATATTTACTCTCTGGCAATTTTGTTATGTCAGATTACGCACGGCTATACACTTACGAGGCTATATTGCATGAATGATGGGACCCTGAGAGTGATGACAATGTTGAGCTATACCCAGAAGCAAGCTGTCCTCTGGATAAGATCAGTGTATTTTTGATTGACATCAAAATATCCCAACATACTTCACAAATATGCTTGCATGATAAGTTTAACTGGAAAAGGGTTGACTTATGATCTGCTATCAAGGTAAAAACAATGGAGACTGGATTATAATCCTCAAACAATGGTTAGTTATGCACCATGTTTCAACTGGCAGAAGACTTGGATGTTCATAGAGAAATCAAGGATTTCAGTTAAAGCCCCAGTTACGTTCCATGTATTTCCAAAGAAAATCTATACGCAAAACAAATTTATTGTATTGATTACACGGCCTATATAAAGGTTCTTACTTTCGAAATGAACGCGTGTGTCAGACGGTAGAGCTCTTTTTGAGACGATCAGATTCTTTTCGAGACCATCAAATGTCACTGTAATGACCGTATACGTATTTAGGATCACATAAATCAATCTGCAGATGAAAGTGAGAACATGGAAAGACGCTTTGCTTGTAGCGATGAAATAAGGAACAAACAGAGCCATACAGGATATGGCAACTGATTGACAAACTGACAAAGTAGACTTTCATCGACGTAAATACACAACGACTGTTCAAGTGCATACCTTCGAGTAATAGCCATGATAAGAAAATCATATAGTATTTGTTTATACATGTATATATATCAGGGGCGTCGATCCGTTTTCGTGCTTGGGGGGGGGGGGGGGACAAAACTTGGAAGATCTGTGCGAGGAAGCGGAGGGACTGAGAGTGCATGGCGGTGGGGGTGGACAGGGGATCCCCCCCCCCCCCCCCACACACACACACACATTTTAAAAATTGATATAAAACAATATGCTGCACATGTTTTGTGGAATATTCGGAAAATTGTCAATCCCCAAATATTATTGTACCAAGTCTATATGAAGGGGGACAGAGCAAGGGGAGGGTCGAAAAGGGATGTGGGTATCCCCCTCCCATTTGAGGGAGCTTTTGTATTAACTTTACAATTGGACTTCAAACGATCTGGCGCACACTTTTGGTAAAATATCTGGAAATTTGTTTCAGAGAAGTGTAGTCCGCCATGGAGGGAGACCAAACGGGGAAAGGATGTGGGAGGAGCTATATTTCCTCCTCCCACATGAGGGAGCTTTTGCATCTTAATCACCGCAATTCATCTTTGGATGGATGTAATGTAGTAAAGCCATAATCAATGCATGGAGGAGAGTCTTATGGGTATATACCACTTATACGAGGGAACTTTTTGCATTGTAAGAATTGAAATAAACATATGTCGTGTATACATTTTTAATGGAATTTTTGGGAAATTGTCAATCAAAGAAGTGTACTTAATTTATGAATGCACTTTTTTGATGAAATACTCTGAATTTTGTCAATCTAAAAAAAAAATGTACTAAGTGTATGAAAGAGGATCCAACGGGGGAGAATGGGGGGGGGGGGATGGTAGCCCCCTCCCATGAGAGGGAGATGTTGCATTTTAAGAATTGAAATCTAGCAATCTGATGTACCCTATGGATGCAATATTTTAGAAAGATATACTTTGGGGAAAGGACCAAATCGGGGAGGGTGTGGCAAGATGATATCCACCTTCCAAGCGAGGAAGATTTTGCATTTTCAGAATTGAAATTGAACAATCTGGTGCATACTTTGGGTGAAATATTGAGACAGTTTTCTATTAAAAAGCAAGGAAATTTTTCACATATCGGGAATTATTTTCTGATTGTCTGCATTCTATACTATCAATGTCAATAGGAGAATACTGTGGTATGGATTTGTATACTAATAGAAATAAATGCTATGACAATAGCAAACATAATACAGACAAAACATGATTGAATATGATTTTGACGGGGCAATGATATAACACCGGCAGTTACCTGTCTTTTATGTCGAGATGCATTGTTGAGTTTACGACGTACTTGCGAAGCCGTAGAATGATACGTATTGGACCCCTGGTCATATCTGTGCGCACAACTGTCAAGTCATTTTCGATTTCGTTGTAATTCAGCATGTAAGCTTTGTGATCGGAGTGGTCGAGCGAAAGGGAGAGCCCTTTTCCCGGCAGACCTTTTAGAAAACAAGACAAAGCAGAATATATTACAAGAAACAAGGAGACTCCACAGATTGCTAGTGTTTAGAAGGAACAAGGGAGAGAATTAGATAGGGAAGAAAAAAGTCACATCGTTCTGTTCCTCGATTCAAACTCAATTCTCGTTTCACAAGGTAATTACGTATTGCAAAACTCAGTAAGTGACTCAAGTAATTTTTAGTTATTGCTCCATCCGCACACATACATCTGCTATTTATAGACCATAATCAACACTTAAAATGTTATGCTAAGCGAGAAGCGAAATATAATATACATTATTTTGAAACCTTCATTTAACCCATCGCCTCAGAGACCTGAAGCATCGTTTACATATTATAGAATACTTCAGAATCTTATGGAGCAATAGCCCGACCAGACGCTGTTACGCTATGCGAAAACAGCGTCTGACGAGCGCGGCATGCAGCCTCAAAGTGAGGAACCTCAACACAACTACAAAACTTAGGAAAATGTATACTTTTCTCCTTTAAACAGAATACTTTACTCACGTTAAATGCATGTTTCTATTACAGAAGAATAGTTCGCCACACTGGGTCCATGGAGACCACTTGCGATAAGTCCGTGGAACAAATAAATGACACTTTCTGGCGCAATTCCTGACCGTCGGTACGTCGCGACGTACCATGTACAGCGACTGGGCTGTGTATAGTTAGGCCTGGCGTGAAAGATTGTGTACCGTGTGGACATGCTGGATATGATGATCAATTTCGGTAAGTTTCATTGCGTACATTTGAATACTGATAGCATCAGATGTAGAGTAAATATTGAAAAGTATACTCGTTGAGTTTGAGGTGACAAAAATGATGTTAAGTATCAAAATTCAAAGCTATCGTAATACGATTACGTCGCTCTCCTAGTGGTTGGTGGTCGCGCGCGTACAGCCCTGTCGCGACGTACCATGTACAGCGACTGGGCTGTGTATAGTTAATGGAGCAAGTGACCATTTACATTCATATTCCTTCTAAGTAAATAAATAAATAAATAAATAAATAAATAGATAAATAAATAAATAAATAAGTTTATATATATATATATATATATATATATATATATATATATATATGAAGAGTTTGTTCGCAAAAACCGATTGTTAAAGTCTATTTTTTGAAGGTTTTGAAGTACGCCCTCTGTCATAAAGTACAAAATAATACCCTTTAAATAATATATTGGTCACTTCATATAAAGGTAGGCCTACATGTTTAAAGTTTTGGTCAAAAGAAGCAAAAATTTTCTTATTATTCTCTTTATCTTTCTTAACCTTTAATCGCAAATATCTCCATTTCTCAAATATGGACTTATCGGTTTTTGCGAACAAACTCTTCATATATAACACATACACACACACACACACACACATAGAAATCTCTATATACATATAGAATTATAGAGTATAGATAGATATATCGCTGTGGATCAAGTTTCATAAACATTGATGCGACATTAGAAGCTTTGTATTTTTATTTTATTTTTTTTTTAATAATCCCTTACTTCCAGTAATGCTGGTGGTTGCTGTGTCTAGAAGAGAAGTCCGGATAATCGAGTTTGTTTCCTCCTGAATCCAGTACACAGCCGTCTCAACAGGATCAAATGACAGGACAGTGGGAGTCGGTGAGGGCGCTACCCATGTATATGTACCGAAACGGCCAATTCTTATTCTCTTAACTAATTTCAAGTCGGCTATGAAAAATGAATTGGCTTTCCTAATGACTGCAAACGTGCGCTCCTCCAGTGGCGAATCTAACAGAGAAAAATGCATTCTTCCTTTGATTCTATCTTTTAAACATTCAAAGAAAGGGTTTATCTTCAGGGTAAATTGTCATTCAAAAAAATGCAAAGCAAGAAGAAGGTGCGTTAGAGCAAATATTCCAAGGTAATGCAAGTCCTCGACAACATTAGAGGTTAAATAAGTTGATCGAAAGAACCTCATAAATTGGCGTTTGAAGACTGCAGCAGTTTGGTTTCAGCGTAAAATAATCAAATACAGGCCCTCGCTGTGCCATGGGCATATAGCCCCCTCTAAGAACTGAGGGCGGTCTCCTGGGTTAGGAATGCATATACAACTGTATGTTTTACATCTTGAGAATCAGCGCCTGCTGACTATAGCATTGAACCTACAATTTTTAGGTTTTGTAATTTCGGTATCGGGTCAAATTTACATTACCCAACATTACAGGCAACACATCTTATTTGTTTGTTTGAAGGTCTAATAACTTCAGACAGCATTGTCATTATTGAGCAACATCTACTATTGTATATATTATTTGACAACTTAAAAATGAAATCTAAAAAAAAAAAAAGAATTTGCATTAGGCAAAGAACATTCGCATTATCAATGAACATGTCTCCAATAATATATTAGAAATCCTAAAAATAATTCATGGGCATATCTGCAATCCGGTGAAGATGGCGTCCAAAATGACTGCCATACCCGTTTTCACATAACTTTGCAATTAGGTATAACCCATATACACTTAACATGCCTAAATCATCATGATCATCATCATAATATTATAATTATGTTTTGAGGAAAAGGAGCCCAATAAAATACAAGTACCGAAAAAAAAATCAAAAAAAAAAAAAATCTCGAGCTATTTAAAAAAATGAAAATAAGAGTATGACCTCTCAACTGGCCGAAACATCTTTGTATGTGTGTGTGTGTGTGTCATAACTTTGCAAGTAGGTAACCTAAATACACATTTTAAATTTCTAAAAGCTATGTTTTCAGACGTAAGGAACCCAATAAAATAGTTTTTCAGACATTTTGAAAAGTAAGCACCACTTTAAGGTAAAAACCGTTGAGCTCTTTCAGAAATCAGTGGCCGCCATTTTCGGTTTTCTAATAATTTTACAACAAGATACTCCCAAAACATTATAGTTTAAAGTTATGTCTAAATAAATTCAAGGCAGAAGGCAGCTATTCCACAAATGCAAACTGGCCTTCAAATTAGCAGTTTTCTCCCTCTTATTCTCAGAGCTTTGCAAGTTCCTTATAGGTAACCCCGATTTTAAATGCCTAAGTAAATTATGTTTTGAGACAGAAGGAACCCTATAAAACACTTATTTACATAGCACTGTGTGACATACGGTTCAAAACATTTTCATGTTAGAAGTTGTGATATGGTTGCTTACATGCAAAGTTGAGAGAAAAACAGAAAATGGCTGCCATTTCCGGCGCCATTTTTAATTTCAGGAAAAGCGCAAGTGTTTAACTGGTACTGGTGTGTTGTAAAATAAATATGTAGGCCATACGTATGTTCCAGTAAGAATGATTTGTTGTGACTATATAAAATAGGCCAAAACAAGGGAATTTTTACTTTTCTCCTCGCAGAGAACCCAATGTTTCACAGGCGATGCTAGTGCGGAGGTTTGCCTTGCTGGGTCTGAAGGAGAGTTCTTCGCCATAAGCTGTACGGTGCTTCCATCCACCAGTAGTCTCTTGCCGCAGATCGTCATTATCTCTTTGCACTGTTGCGCGGCTTCTCAGCCATTTAAGATAATTAATATGTGAAAAGAGATTAAAATGGACAAATGGGACATAGCATCTGCTATAAAACCAGCAAAAACTGGTAAGGAAAAAAGTTATGGGTTTGTCGATTGGCATACATATATATTACTCGATAACACTAATCTCTGTATATAAAACCGTGGTCTTGGTGTTACACATTTAATTGTACATTACAACACCTGAATTGTCTTGATATCTGCAAAACTTGTTCAAATTCATACTACATACTAAAGGGCATTTGCAAAATAATGACAATAGGGCCTATGTCAGTTTCTACAGTTTTGTAGTTTTTATGAAGTATCTTTAAATGAAATACGTTTTAGAATTTGTGGTTGATATATTATGTATAATATATATGTATATGTATGTATATATATATATACATATATATATATATATATTTATATCATATACATGTACATATACATATTGTATGTTTACCGTACAATGATAGTTTGTGTCTTGATTGAATGTTTAGTTAGGGGCGAAAACTTCGCATTTTCAGTTATGAAATTGACAACTTACAGACAAGAAAAGTGCCTTTATTGTTCATTTTGGTCTTTAAATAATTGATTAATTATTTGTTACAGGGGGGACAAAAAATATTTGGGGGGAGGGGAGGGAAGGGGGGGGGGGGGGGCAAGTGCCCCCGACCCCCCCCCCCCCCCGCTTCCGGCGCCCCTGTTTGTGACAAAACCAACTTTTCATAACATGTTATAAACATAATTATGACAAACAAAGAAATGAAATAAAGTGAAATAAAATTTTACTTTGGTGCATTTGGAGAACATAAACGAATGTGTTCACTCATGCGTAAAATTTTCCTTCGTATTAACCCACTAGGTTGATCGCCAATTGAATAACTATTATGGTATATGGCACATGATTTTTATCAAAATCTACGAAAAATATATACAGGAAAAAGTGTTCACTTTCGGGTTTTGTTTGTTTGTTTGTTTTTTTGTCTTAGTCACACTGCCTAGCATTATAGAAAGGTATTTTTGAAACGATTCATATCTCGGAAGCGTATGGAGTCAAAAATACATGGAAATATTATTATTATTGCTGTAATCATTCATGAATTCAAATACAAATCTTAGATTTTTTAGAATTCTATAACAAGAGAAGCGTGCATCTGAGAGGAACGCGGGTTAAGTCTTCAAATATATTCGCAGAGTCGTTCTTTTTTTTTTTTCGTAATCATGGTAATCGGAGTTTTTCTAACGAATTATGACGGGTGTTTCCCAATGCAAAAAAAGAAGAAAATGTAAGTAAGGTAAAATCAAGGAAGTGTATAAATTCATCAAATAAGAGGAAGGAATGTGCAGCTTTATCGAGTATGTTAGCAATACCAATATTACGTGAAATTGTTTTGAAGATGTCGAATATAATGTGGTCTCCGCGACAATTTAGCATTGACTATACCACAAATTTAATCTTAGATGCATTTTTTCAAGAGTGCAATCAAATAATATATTCGTTGGCAAAACGTCTATCGTCTTGCTGAAAAAAAAAAATGTTCTTATGTTTCTGCAGATTTAGCGACAATTCATCTGCCCTTATCCGTTGAGTATCTTTTTGCAATTTGGAATTTACGGTATCAAACGAGTGCCCATCAGAGTAGGCCTCACATGGCATTGCATGGGAGGAGAACACCCCCTCCCCTCCCCGGTGGCACCTTACCCGCGATGGGTTGCTACGCTACCTCGCTTTCAAATGCCATCAATATATAGAATATATTTTTAACCACTCCTTCCCTTCCAACAAACGAACAAACGAACAGGCACAATATGGCTGTATTTGGAACATTTTACCCGTCCACCCCCCCCCCCCCCCCGATCGGGTATTTACAATGTCGTGCAACATGCACTAGACCGCTGCTCCTCGTTCATATTACTTTTAGCATTGTAAATACCTTCGAGTGCGCTGCATCTCCACTAACTACTCTCACCATCTGTGCATTATTTGTATAGCATTACAACAATACACAGTTAAGGTTGAGTTTTCTGGGTTTTTTTTTTTTTTTTGCTTTTTTTTTGTCTTGGTATTGATATTAAACTACACTATTGTAGAAAGAGTCCCTCAGTGACCGTGAACCTTGCGAGTAGCAAAATGCAGGAATTTAACAGTCAATTTGACACACAAAACGTGCTTTGGTCATGACTTCTCGAAGCACTTTACCGTAACAAAAATTTCTTAATCACGCCATCTCCTGAAACACGGCCATTAACACTTTGTATAAAGAAAAACAAAAACAAAACAAAACAAAAAACAGAAAGAGAGAAAGCTTTGAACACTTTCTTTTCTATATATAGCAACGATACTTTCTGATATATAGATATTCTTACAGCAGCAACGAAGGAACGACATGTCGTAAAATATAGATACGCCTCGCCACTACACAGAATTGAAGAGAGGGAAAATAAAATTTACTTATTCCGGCAAAGAAATAAAGTACTTTTGTCGTCAAAGCCTGCGCTTTTATTGTTTGTTATTCATAGCATTAAGAATATTTCTTATTTCTACACTTCTAATTTTCCCCCGCGGCCGACTTTGTCTCCCACAAAGTTTTTTTCTTCTTTGTTTTTTGTCCAGTTACACTCCCCATGTATAGATCGAATACGAATCTTCTTTTAGTTTTCTTCTGGGACGACACCCCACTTTTGAAAAGTGTTGTGTTATTTCATTTTTGATATGGCTTAAAAATACAGAGAAGTGTTTATCACACTGCTGGACTTTTCAAGCAAAATTTGTACCAATTGTCTGAAAATATCATTAACAAATATATACTTTATCACTGGAACTTTTAGTTAATTTGTTGTAAATCGTATTTTTGTGATAGTAGTATTTGGCTTCTTCTTTTTTTTTCAGTATTCATGGCTTGTTTCAGCATCTTCCTAGTTGGACCTACTTTTGTATAGTGTTAACTTAAACGTTTAACCAACTTCTTGCCTTACTTCTTCGACTGAAAGTTTTCTAAATATTCCACCCGAAGTTTGCACCAGCCTATTGAATTTAAATGTCTGAAAACCTAAGCTTCCTCATGATATGATTTGAAAATATGATGCGAAAATAAAATGAAATATATGATTGTGATCTATACTCGCATATCTATACTCAAATATTGTTACTCAGGTTTACAAATGGGTTCAACAATGTACATATAGTCAAGCAGAAGCACTTGGGTGAGTCACCTGTGCGCTCTTAGCAATGCACAGGTTTAAGTTCGTAACGTTTATAAAGTTCAGATGAAGCTCCTTCACGGGGATTCAGTGCGTCGTGCAACATGCACTCGACTGCTGCGCCTCGTTCATGTTTCAACATTAGGGAGCTTTAGATTTTCGCGACGGGGACGTTCAGAGGGAAAAAAAAGCCTGTTCTGAGCATGCGAAAAATTGCTCATCAAACTCGATCTATACATATCTTACGTCGTCTGAGTGTTCACTACGCGTTCTGGGCTATCTTTACGTCCGCTCAATTCACGACGTCTAAATCTAAAGCTACTTTTCAGCACGACGCAGGGATAGAGGAGAACGTACCAACGCACTCGTCGTCTCAAACGTCCGCGCCGCAAATCTAAAGCTCCATATTGTAAATTATTATTTCTAGCATTACAACAATCCCACAATTTAGGTTTTTTGGTTCTCTTGGTATATGTATTGGTATTAATCTACAGTACACCATTGTAGAAAGAGTCCCTCAGTGACCGTGAACTTTGCCAGTAGCAAACTTATGCAGGAATTTAAGAGTCAATTTGACACAAACACACACACACACACACACACACACACACACACACACACAAACACACACACACACACACACACACACACACACACACACACACACACACATAAAACACGTGTCTTCGTCATGACATCTCCAAGCACTTTACCGTAACAAAATTTCTTTAATCACGCCATCTCATGAAACACGGCCATTAATTTTGTTTATACCCTAAGAACAAGAAAGATCCAAAGTTTTAAACACTTTCTTTTCTTTAGCAACAATGCTTTATTATATAGGCATTCTTACAGTAGCAGTGTAGGAACGACATGTCGTAAAATATAGATATGCCTCGCCATAGAATACAATTGGAAAAAAAAAGAGGAAAAGAAGGTTACGTATTTCCGCAAGGGAATATAACACGCAGAAAATTTCTGAGGCAGAATCGATTCCATTTTTAAAAATCGTCTGTCGCTATATGCTGTGCTGAAGAAAAATACATATAAAAAACAAACAAAATGAAAACATGTTAGGAAGGGTCATTGGGAAAATAAGCAACTTTGCATGTTCTACATTTCAAATTCCCAGGACCCCCCTTCTCTCTCTCTCTCTCTCACACACACACACAGTGCAGTATCGTAAGACATATATTGGTGACTCATAAATACTTGTTTCAATTTTGATTTCTTACACCCAGTGAAGAGGATTTTATGAGGCGAGTTAAAAAAAAAAGGGGGAGGGCGTAGTCCGACATAGTCCCCTGACACTGTCGAAGATGAAATACTATGGGCGATGATTTGGTTCATTCGGTAGCGCGTCTGGTTCCAGATCCGAAGGACTCAGGTTCGATTCATGAGCCTCTAAGCACTGTGATCTTGTAGTAAAAGGCAAAAATACTCTTTCCCTCTGATAGGACATAATGGAGGTCCCGTGTATGATAGAGTGACAACTGCACGTATAGAACCCACGCACTTCATTCATGTCATTCATTCACCGCCAGAGAGCAGGGTGCATAATCCGGTCGACGACACTTCAGGGCTGCCATCCTTACAGGCAGACGTACCAAGAGCGAAGACATCGGGAAGAGCAACAGTCAACCCTTGAGAAAAGGGACTCCTAACGACAGGTCGAAAGGAGAAATCTGCACGGAACAGCGCCAACAAGAACAACACATAAAAAGAAGACCTTTCCCCCAAGACCTAATTAAGCGACACAGGGACAAAAGCCAGGATTCAACGTAACTAACAAGACATGACGTATATCCATGCAAACACTTCTGACTAAAAACAGGAATGGCAATGGACTCAATATAGGCTACATGGAGTGTGAGAACCATGAGGGCCGACGGCCAATGGGACATTCCCAATTAACGCAGAAGCACTGCGGTTCAACGTAGACATCCTTGGCCTTTTGATGAAACGCATCTGACAAACAGACAGACCTTTATAACCAAGGACATCTTTACATGCATCTCGTCCAATAGAGCAGACGACATTGGCAAAAAAAGTGGGTTGCCCTTATGACATCAAAGCATTTTCATCTCGACTTGTAACAGTTAAGTTCAAGATGAATGTATTAAGGCATTTTGGACATCATTCAAGTCTATACGAACTCATTTCAACCCATTTAGTGACCAAGACAGTTGAGTGATCTGTTCTACTGCATTTCTACTCCATCACATCCAAAAAGTTCCAAAGAAAGAGGAGCTCATTGTCATGGGTGACTTTAACGCAAAAGCAGGCCCTGATTTCAGGGCGTACAGACACCAACTCTAGGCAAGTTTGGGCTGGGTCAGAGAAATGACAGGGGAGAAAAACTCCTGGAGTTTTGTACATTCCATAAACTTGCCCTACGTAACACACACTTCAAATACAACAATTGTAGGAGGATAACCTTGATTTCCTCATGTGGTACCTACAAAAAAAATAATAAATCAGTTTGGTTTTAGTGTTACAAAACAAAAATTACTGAAACTCTTCCACCACAGTTACTGTAAATTTTTCTCTTCAGCAGAAATTGGTTCAGATCTTCTCTTAGTCCTGGCAAACATAAAGCTACAATCAACAAAACTAAAACGAATGAAGAGCCTCCTAAAAACTTTTGATGCGAGTAGAACCGAAGATCCTGCCATTGCAGACGACTTTAAAGCAAGGATTGGAGGAACCTTTGAACCTATACTTCAGCCTCCACTTCCCCAGCCTTTTTAATCTTTCCTTGAATTTGTGGCTGATGACATTGAAAAGTCAGATGGTGGTCTCCATAATGGACAGAATGCATATCAATAACGTACGTTATGCTGATGACACCCTCTGCTAGAACTGGTATTTGATGACTTACGGATTTTAACACAGGCATTATAAAAAGCATGTAAATCATGGCGAATGAAAATCATCAACTCAAAGTGTCGAGTATACGAACAAGGTGACATCAAAATGGTAACGCAATAGCAAAGACAGACAAGCTTGACTTTCTTAACCATCAGTAGCAATAATGTTAAACGCAATGGTACTACCCTTGCAGCTCGGCCGTCTCAAAGGAACAATAATGGTCAAATCAAAACATTACAAAAATTAAAAGATTAAAAAGGCTGGGGAAGTGGAGGCTGAAGTATACGGGTTCAAAGGTTCCTCCAAAACCTTTAAAAGTGCGAATTTGTAAAGGACTCAACAGACCAATCGCGACTTATGGAGCTGAAACATGGACTCTAAAGAGAGGAGACACAAGTAGACTCGAATCCTTGGAGATGAGATGCCTCAGAACCATTGCAACAAGTGTTCCATGATCTCCGGGACATCACAAAGTCCCTGAATATTAACATCAATCAGTCAAGAAATTACTTCACGCAAAATGAAATAGTTTCGGCATGTCAGGCGTCTGTACAATACCTTCAATTTACAAAACGACCACCAGCTGGACACCCTCCCCTCCGGTGGAAGGACCAATTACGCAGTGATAAAAGATCATCCCTGTCGACTTTTGAAAACCAGGCCAAGGAAAGGAGAGGTTAGAGTGAGCTCACCCAAAGGAGAGCATAGGAATACATCGTCCTACCTATAAGTCAGTTAATCATATTATAGTAAAGTAAACTATATTAAACTAAACTTAGCCAAACCAGTAGTTATGAGGAAGCCCAGATCGAGACCTCAAATATGTCACTTGACCGCCATCAGCACACTATGCATATGTTGGGCATTCTCTGGTCGTTCGATTCCAGTGTTCAGCGTCCGTTCGATGAACACTACACATGCGCTTTCCTTCATTACTTTACACGATCGCCATGCGGTAACCATACGCTCATCATGCGTGAGGCGTGCGTCTTATACATTTTCCAGTACGCTGAAAACCAGTTTTTCATCAAGAATACGAGCGTGTTCGAGCATATCTGGACTTTGCCAAATTTCCAAAAAAAAAAAAAAAAAAAATCCAAAAACCAAATCGCTTTATTGTGACAAAATGGGCAGTGAGGCGTTGTCACGCTCATGTTCGATTGAGAATGTGCAAGTCAATAAAATTATTTGGATTTAATCGTTAGAGTACTGTGCTAATCTCTTCTACATTTCCTGAGTGACCAAACTTACAATAACATACACTCAGTTCAAACGAATTCTTTATGGAACCCAAGTCAAGCCAAGAGGAGTGTTTATGTAAGTATAAAAATATTCAGAGAATCGTACTGATAAAAGACCACTACATTCTGTTTCATAAAACTGAGACAGCAAATGCAAATGCAAATGCAAATGCACTATACTGCTATACTCACAATCACACAGGATTAATAACCCACACAATAATTACACGTACAGTATACACGTTATACATACAAGCACGTACTGCAATTTAAATGCCAATTACTCAAAATGCTTTTATTCTAAAAGATGCTGGACTAAATATTAACATGCATCACCACCCCCCCAAAAAAAAAACAACAAACAAACAAACAAACAAAAAACCAACAACAACAAACAAATAACAAGGATCAAAAACGAGGAAAAAAGGTAGCGCATAATATGATATTCCAGTATCTAAAGCCTGAAGATACGTACTCGCGGGTATACTACATCCGACTGGTTTGGGATCATAGAAGTATACGAGGGATTCAATGCACCACTCTCACGATCGTACTGTATATACAGTACACGTTTGATCTCAGAATATCGAATGTTGTAAAGTATGATTATATATGAATGTCTCGAGTTTCCATGACTGTTTATAATACGACAGCGGGCATAACTATATGAAAATATTGGTAGATTTTCATGTTATGGAGGCGCAGAGTCACAATTAAACGTGTGAAAAATTATTACTCTTTTAATTATTGTTTTTTTAAACATGCCACTGCTTTGCGAAAATGTCTTAACGAGCATATATACATCTATCAAAGTACACTACTGACTCACCAGTGAGAACAAAAAACATGAGGGCTATTGAGATTCCACCGTTCATGCCGTCACTTTTTAGGCCGGCTTCACTGCAAACAAGTACAAACCTTGCGCGTGACTTGTTACCCTGCCTTTCAGAGTGCTGCAAGACTGCTAACCAGCTTCTGAAGCGAGATATACCTAGAGCTCGGGATAAGTCGTTCTTTTGATACTGCCAATCTAGAGACCGAAGTAGTTTCTATGGTAACCTGTCACATCACCCTTCAGTTTGGTTTCCCGCGAACGCGAAAATTGTTCATCAATATACGTACGCTTTATACACGTACGAGTTCGAAGTTCCGTTCCGCGCAGCTCACATTTTAAAGGAATGATAGTTTTGGTTGAGGTGGGAGATTCAGTATTTGATTTTTTTTTTTTTTTGCAAGATTAGTAGAAACCCCTTTTAAAATATCAAAGAGTATACAATTCTAAGAGGAATTCAAAGTCTATTTGATTAAAACCGACTTTGAAGAAGACGAGTTGGCTTATCATTTAATTTGCATAAAAAATAGACCAATTAAATTCTGTAGTTGTTGCATGATTTCTCAATTACTCATTATGATAATGTTTATCATATTTTATTTGAAACTATGATATTACAGAGTAGCAAACAACAGGGGGGAGGAGTGGAGTGGAAAGGGGTATCTCCCACCTCCCACACGGGGTAGCTTCCCCAGGGGTATATATATCTTCTTTGCGATGCACACTTTGATGGATTATTGAAAAATCATTAATCAAAATAGTAAGAAACTGAAAAAATCGAATGGTTCAAACATGTATAGGCTTAATTATCTGTCAGGTCTTCTGCGTGTGCATCTTCCCTGTGTACCAAGTCTGTGGAGGCTGAAAGCGCTCGCCTTCAATACGGACTAGCAGAAAACAATACAGAGCAGTCAATGAAGGGGTGGCGACATAATACGATGATGCATTTGAATCTATGATCAGAGTTATAATTGATTTGGGAAGTTGAGGTTAATTTTGAAAAGTCATGATTCGGGAGGATGTTATAATTGATTTGTCATAGATCTCCTACGGTTCATGGAGTTATGATTGATTAGGGAGAGTTATAACTGATTTCCGGGATTATAATCAAACACTCTGGGCATTTTGTGCACTTCCTCTCCCGAGCTGCTCAGTGATTTACAGTGGCATTTAACTCACACGATACATAATGTACAAATGTATATTACGCACATACACCTAATATATCATATTATATACAGGGTTCGACACTAATTTGTTTCTCTCGTAGTCCGTTCTGGCCATCAAAATCTTAACTTTTAATCTGAAATTTTGGTGGCCTGAAAAAGAAATGTATTGGCCCGAAATAAAAGGAAACAACATATCCCCTTTTGAATCTTTAGTGCCCAAAGTGCACCAAAAGCGCACAAAAAAGCCCGACATCAATTTTTAGTGACCCCTAGCTACCGCTAATGTCGAGCCCTGATCCTGATATACTGATGAATTATAATTTTATATATAATAGATACGTATCATATATATATATATATATATATATATATTAGATACGTATCATATATATATATATATATATATATATATATATATATATATATATATATATATATACATATATATATACACGTACATACATACATATATATATATATACAGAAATACAAAATACAAATTGCAAAAAGGCTAAAATTCTATGAAATTTCTGATGATTTATTATGCAGTAATTTGCAGTACTTAGTCAATTGCTTTTCACACACCATGATTTTGACAAAAGAAAAATGTTTCCACTCATGCAGCAGTTATTTGTATCTGTTACACTCTGATCTATAGACCTTCTGCTTCGTTAGTTTGTGAGTGTAGTCAGTTGGAAGTCGAGCCAGCTTTCATGTTGCTGCTAAATATCCTTGAGAATAACAACATGTGGGTCATGAGTATTCATTGTGTAACAGAGAGCTGGATTACCCTGCTCCTTCTTTGTGACAAGCAGATTCTCCCTTCCAGGTTTTAAATCGTCAAAATTAAAGTATCTGGGCACCCTTTCATCAAAGTTGTCAGCCCTGACAAGTTGTCAGTCACTGACAATTACCATAGTAACAGTCAGTGACCAGAGCATCTCAACCAATCAAAACCAAGAATTTTGCTGAAATTGTCAGAGACTTACAACTTGTCAGCACTGACTAAATTGATGACGCCCCCTCCCCCAACCCTGTTCTCTTGGTCAATAAAGTCTCAGCTGGAATTTCATATATCATGCAAGTGTGAACGTCATGATGAAATGAACACTTTTCTCAAGGTTCTCTACAGAAAGAATTCCCTCAACTATGGCTGATTTCGTCTGCACGTAATCATTGAACAAACGGTTCATCCTATTCTCTAAAAAAAATCGAGTGAAAATTTTCACTCTTGAAGGAGCGAATACAAAAAAAAGAGTGAATTTAGAGTGGAATTGGAGTGAAAATGTTCATTTTCACTCATTTTGGAGTGACCTCAGGGATCACTCGAAGATTTTGGAGTGATCCCTGACGTCACTCTAAAACGAGTGAAAATGAACATTTTCACTCAAAATTCACTCCAATTTCACTCTAAATTCACTCTTTTTTGTATTCACTCCTTCAAGAGTGAAAATTTTCACTCGATTTTTTTAGAGAGTAAATGTGCGGTGACCTTGTCAAGAAGAATCTCTCCATATCTCACATAAGTTAACTTTCACACATCAAGATCAGTTCCAAAAGACTATAAAGGAGATACTCATGTATCACATGTATCTCAATAATACTTGAGAGATGCTGACTGCAAAACGACTGAACTCCACTCTTATCAATTTGAGATACAAAGTAATACATTCAAAATGACAATAAAGAATGTGATTTTTTAATTGTAACTTCAAGAGTATTCCTTGTTGTGCAACAAGTGTTCCTTGTTATGCAACAAGTGAGGTATCATTGGAAAGGTGCTGTTTTGCTCTATCTGATGGATTTTCTTAAGAACATTAAAAAAATGGCGCCCAGCCCTTTTTGCGACCAAACTTTTTGCTTACTCCCAAATCAGGGAGGCATCCGTGTTCTTCAGTCAAAATTTGAAAGAGCACATAATTTTTGATTGACCCTCCTGCAGAATCACAGAGACTTGGCATCTCTTGTACCATCTGTTTTGAACCATCTTTTTGCCATCATGTACACAAAACAGACCATATGAGTTTCCTCGACCTTGTGAGGTCAGATACCTTGGTCTCTATCTCTGTAAATATCACTACATTATCCTTGATCTGTTCTGAGCACAGTCACAAAGAAAACATGTTTGAGACATGTCAGATTGATAATACTCTGTGCAATAAGTGCATTGGGATTGACAAACAAAATCATAGAGGTGATTGAGACGAGTTTTTAAGATGCCAACTAAAACGCTCTGAGATTAACGTTCTACTGGTCATAGTTCTCTATTCATTTGGTTAATTGAACTAGACCTTTCACTGCTCTGTTGTCTCATTTTCTTTAACTTCATAAACAAATTAAAATAAAACAAGAAATACAGTTTTTAATGTAAAGTAATAAAACACATCTCCATGGGGACATTCTCTTCCATAACGTACTGTGAAATATGCCTTCATTTTGACTGCACATTTGTAACACACTGAAACTCACTTGTGACAGTCACTTCAATGTGAAAAACTTGTAATATTACAAGTTTGTGCATGTTCAGTGGAAGCAGACTTAGTATCAATGTAAATCAGTTTGTGTGTTATGTCACTACACACACACAACTATTTGATATCATTGTAGAAAATTTAGCCAACAGCTAGATGTGTACTTCAACACTCTGAAATTGCAATACAATTTGGAAAATTAGCCAAAATTTAGGAAAATTAGGGAATCTGTTTATCCATGAGAAGTACATAATACTGGAGAGAGTAATTTTTTTATTTTAATTTCATTCTTACTGCATCTAAAAAGAAAAGCACAAAGAAAAGTTCATTGTATTTGTATTTACAAAATAAGAATAGATTTATCAGGCATCTTCCACCTGCACAGAATGAAATTTAACTGATTTTATTTTATGAAGACAAGTACATTTTGTACTTCTTCTTTTTTTTTTTGCCATAAATAAACTTGAACAAACCCAAACACTGTTTGATGGGTCATAATCAGAAGACATAAAGAGCTGCTAAATCATGTTATGTACATGAAAGGTAATTATCACACAAAATATATGATCTACATGCATACACAATATAACTCATGAAATATGCAAAGGGAGTGTACAAAACCATTCTGCTAAAATGAAAAGATAAGTATTGTGAATGTATATTTAACCCTAACTAGGCCGGGGGGGGGGGGGGGGGGGGGGCCTCCGAGGCCCCCCCCTCGACGTTTCGCGCGATGTATCGCTATCGCGAGAAGCTATCGCCGCGACGTTTCATGACTTTTTTCTTTCGAGTCTCCCGCATCTTTTGACACCAAATTTGCGATGCCCGGGTGTGCGGTTCCAAAGTTGCGCATAAATATGCACATGCATGTCAGACCAAAAATTGCTCAAAAACGTGAATTTGTGTACAATTTCAATGCAAACTGTGTTTACAGGCAAATTTCATAAAAGCATGATTATTTTGGGGTTTTATGGATTAAAATCAATTAATAACGCATTTTCTTGTTCGGAACAATGTCACGGACAAATTTCATCAAAAAAACAATGAAAAACATAAAGTCGAAAAAACAAAGAAATACATAAGAAATTCAAAAAACAATAAAATACTTAGGAAATTTTTTCTGATTGCGCAATTTTCTTCTCTTACATTTGCTAAGGACACTTAAAAGAATATTTACACAAAAAATGTGCCTGTTTTGAGCTTTATTTAGTGATTTATACCAAATTGTCTGATTTCATGCATCATTATGCATAAATTAGCATAATTTAGTGTAAATTATAATTTTTGAAAAAATTAACTTCATGGTACTTTAGATTACATCATAGGCAATGCGTGTGCCAATTTTCGTCGCGATCGCGCGGTCGACGGCCGAGATCTTGAGGGGGGGCCTGGGAGGCCCCCCCCCCCGGCTCTATCATCTACCTGAATAGCCCGGCCTAGTTAGGGTTAAGTTCATGAAAGCTTTGAGTACAGTACATTTGCTCTCATTTGCATAAATAAAAATGCTCCACATAAAAGCATCTTAAACATAGTAGTGACACATATCAAAACAACTAAATGACAGCAATACAAATGAAAAGAAAAAATCACACTTTGATATCATTACATCCACTCATAATTACTGTTATCAGTCAGTACTTTTATCAATAAAAACACTCTGTACTTCCCTCTGCATTTTTTTTCAGCGAGCAAGGTACATTGTATGTGATGCATTAGCCCATAACATAACCAATCCTCAGTCATTAATTAATGAGAATTCTCCCTTAGATACCAGTAAAATACCAGTGAATACTAGCAAATTACAAATAAATGGATATTCATTACTCCTGAATTTCACATTCACGGTACATGAACTTTTTGCCATACAATGGAAAGTAAGAAAACTATTTGTATATGCATGTAATTCCACTTTAAAGGGTAAGAGGAATTACACTGTATATGATAGTAGGACTTAAGACATACAATTTCTGCATGAGAATAAAAGAAGCCATCACCTATGAAACTCATAACTATTAATACACAAAGCATTGATGGTGTTGTTTAGTTTCAGAGGAAAAATTCATCAGTGAAACTTGAGGGAAAGAATGAGACCTCCGAGAACAACTCTGCCTTGCAAACAGTGATTTCTTGAAAAGCGTGTAAGATGTACAGGTGCAGATATTGTTGTGTGCTATCTCTCAGAGCATAGATAACCTCAATTTTCTCCTCTGTCTTGTTCAATCTCTCTGTGTATACCATTGACTACTGCAACTCCGACACAACAAAATTTCCATATGAAAGAGTACTTTACCTATGAAACAAACAAGTACATGCAGTCTATGCAGAAATGTATGCAGAACAAGAGTGGGTATCTGAAGTGAATCGTGGCTCTTCTAAAGGATAAAACCCAAGTCAAGATGACAGCAAAAAGACCATCAGCAAAAGGACCACTAAACAAGCAAACACCTAATATAAACTGAGATCAACCAGACTACGCAAGGAGATTGACCGATTTACCCATGATGCCTTGTTTGGCAGAATAGGGAGCTTTAGATTTTGACGCGCGTACGTTTGAGACGATGAGTGCACTGGATGCTCTCCTCTCCCCTGCATCGTGTTGAAAAATAGCTTTAGATTAAAGGGGAAGTCTAGTAACTGATCAGTGGGAATCAGTGCGAATGCTGGGGGATGATTGTTCCAATCCTTGTGGGATTCATTTAAGAGTACATTATATATCTATTGTTGTGTGAAAATGATTTGCTTCAGAACGGTCTCACATTCAAGTAATGTGCAGATTAATGCCCCGTCACTGACCAGGCATGCTAACCTGGAAACATTAAACTGCACATTACTCGAATATGAGACCATTCTGATGCAAATAATTTTCACACAACAATAGATATATAATGTACTCTTAAATGAATCCCATAAGGATTGGAACAATCATCTCCCAGCATTTCCACTGATTCCCACTGATCAGTTACTAGCCTTCCCCTTTAAGCTGGGACGCAACATATAAAAAATACAATCGCGCCCCCATATGATCGGTGCATGAAGTAGCTCTCTACGTTGCAAACTGTGCGGACGTAAAAATAGCCCAGTACGCGTGGTGAAAAACTCAGGCGACGCAAGCTACAAATAGATCGACTTGATGCGCGCTTCTGCTCATGCTCACAACATGTTTTTTTTTCTCTCTGAACGTCCGCGCGTCAAAATCTAAAGCTCCCTAATGAATGTCCACAAACCAATTTCAGGTTAATGGTATATCAAAGAATAATGGAACAGTTATGAGACAACAGATGGGCCTGAGCTCCGACGGAGAGAGAATTACCTCGCTCCGCTTCAATTTTAGACATACACACATCTTGACAAATGACATCATGAATTGCACTAGTCTGAAGCAATGAGAGCTTTTCATGTATATTATGAGTGAAAAAAGAAAAATCCAATGCACAGCTGGGTTGCTTCTCTTAGGACTAAAATCTGTGTATGAAATGAAAAAGACACATCTCTCATGAGGAGGTGGCAATATTCCAAGCCCCCACTTTACAAATCCCCCCCCCCCACCAACTCACACACACAAAGGAAAAACAAGAAATAAGAATATAATAGAGAATAAGAAAAAATACATACATAAATCAATTACTGAATATACAAATACATTAATGAATTAATACGGAAACAAATGGATGGATAAAAATAAATGATTATTTCGATTTAAAGGGGATGGCTAGTAACTGATCAGTGGGAATGCTGGGGAATGATTGTTCCAATCCTTGCGGGATTCATTTAAGAGTACATTATATATCTATTGTTGTGTGAAAATTATTTGCTTCAGAATGGTCACATATTCAAGTAATGTGCAGTTTAATGTTTCCAGGTTAGCATGCCTGTACAGTGACGGGGCATTAAACTGCACATTAGCTGAATATGAGACCCTTCTGAAGCAAATAATTCTCAACAATAGATATATAATGTACTCTTCAATGAATCCCACAAGAATTGGAACAATCATCCCCCAGCATTCCCACTGATCAGTTACTAGCCATCCCCTTTAATTATTAATTGAACTACTTAACATGTAAATCACACATCAAAGATATGTCTTTAAAAGGATCTTTAAATAGTGGAGATTTTTCTCATCAACACACAATAGAAACTGTTGCTTTCATCAACATTGCATCCTTCCATACCATCGTTGTATGGCACGCACACCACATCACATCAAGAAATCAAACTGAAGTAGTACCATCCATTGCTAGGTAATGCATTTGGTATAAAATACGTTTGGTCATATATCATTTGTATGTACATATTAACATAATTTACATCCTTTTCCTTCTACATTAACTCATTTTGTGCAGCACAAATTGACTGGTTTATATCAATGGTCAATTTTTAAGTTTCTAAGTGTCAAGGTAACTGAAAAATGTTCTACTACGGTACAGTGATTTCCAAAATCCACATGCAAATGTGTTCAGCTATTGGTAGTAAAATTATTTTCAATGGTTTTTTTTCTTTCTTTCACTGACTCATAGCAAAGTTGTTTGTTTGTTTTTTTCTTTCATTTGCCTCTTCACAACAAAATGTATTGCACTCATTAATCTAATCATTCCAAGTTTGTGGCCATCTACACCACTTTTGCAATACTGTCATCAACTTGCCAGTTTTCACTTATATAACCTGTATAGATTTGTTCTTCTTCCCTGTTACATAGGGGCACCATTTTGATCTCTTGGTCTTATTCAGTCACTACATCAGCTCTAATGTCAAAGCAATATCAACATACTGTAAAACATGACAGTACATGTATTTGGGACATGAAATTTTCACGAATTGGAGCTAGTGGCCTTTTTCACAGCATGAAATTTTCGCGAATTGCCACTGGCATTCAATGCATATAGTGTAGACAAGAACTTTTGTGTGCATTTTAATTTTGCAAATCTTGGCTCTCGCGAAATTATAATGCAGGCAAACATTCCTCGTTTTACAGTAACGACATAACAGATTTGATGGGCTGTATCACCACAGAGGAACGATCTAACCCAATATTCCTGCCAATTCTTTTATTCCTCTCTCAATGTTTCACAACACTGTACATGTCGTAACTCCTTGCCTCCAGAGTATACTGTAAAAATGCAAAGTTTTGTATGGGTAATTCTTGGCGCTGAGATAAAATAAATCTTGCATGTTCCTAATTCTGCGGGTTCAAAAAGATAACATATATTTACAAATTGCAAGTGGAAACATTCCCACACTTTTATATTTTTTTTTGCTAGTTTCATGTCCTGCAAAATACATGAAAATTTTCACACACAAAATAAAATTTACAGAAATACCTCACCACAGCTATAATACACAGCACATATTTGTTGCCACTGGCAAGGGGCTATTATTAAAGGTGAATAGTTCCGGTAGTGTAGAGGGTGCTGTTGATGATACTGCCGATCATCGTTGGCATTGATACGAAGATTGCCGAAGTTGAGCTGTCATCAAGAGTAAAGCATGTAGGTGTTGCTAAGTAACGTTGCCTTTGTTGTCTTCTCTGCTCATCACGCAGTCTGTTGCAATGCCAGGGAGCGTGCATGTGTTTCTTATTATGACATCACAAAAAGAAGTTTGCTAAAGCTGTCATCCCCTCAGCCGAATTATGAGCCGAACTGTGATTGGACCACTGGCTACAGTGGATCGGACTTCTTCGGACTCGGGGAAGTGGGCCACAGTGTAAGCGCTAAAGAGGAGTTGATAGCGTAGGTCTCTATAGGAAACTTGCGCCGTGCACCTGCGTACGCATTTGACTAAACCACCGGGACCATGTACCTTTAAAGGTAGTATGCTTCTTGCTTCATAAGAGACTCCTCAGTTCAAATCAAAGTTGACCTTCAGATAGCATTCTGTAAATGTGGAGGTGTCGTGGCTGAGTGGATAAAAGCACTCGTCTCTGAATCACATAAGTGTGGTTTGGGTTCAGGGGTTCAAGCCCATGCGAAGCCCGACACGTTTGCTGTTCAGCAAAGCATTTTGCCCACACTGCTGCTCTCCACCCACGAGTATAAATGAGTACCCGGTAGAATGAGAATGTTTAGGTTGGTTGATCAGCATGTGCATGAACCTGTAAGATGGTGACTGGCTGAAATGCTCCCCAGGGAGTGGAGAGTAAGCACTGTCATTGTTGGTTGGAAATAATGTATCAAGTGACCGGGGTAATAACAGTCTGTAAAGCACACGGAAATTCTCACCAAGTCTGAAATGTGCTACATGAAAATGGCTATTATTATTATTATTATTATTATTATTATTATCATTATTATTACAGGGACCATGCTTGTCACTCTCATGTTCAAACCTTAGCCCCTTGCATTGGGATACAAAAGGATCTTGTAGATTTCCTTCTTATTCCTTGTAGTGCTCCAGGCACCCCACAGTTGCTTAAAAAAAGTTGATACACTGATACAAACACACACATACACACACACACACATCAAAAGAACAATTCTGAAGAGTTCCTTGTGGCATATCATGTCACACTAACGCTTAACGCTTCATTTAAAGGTGCATTTGGCCCTATCTCATTCACTTTGTGCCCCTGCCCCATGTTTTGCAAAAACAAACCATGATCTTTGCTGATCTACCACTATATCATTATCTCTGTAACTGTGTGCTTCTAGCTTCCTTTAGCCCGAGACCTTTATCATCTTCATCACATGACTGATATTCCCCGAACTGTCTATGAGGTCATTACTTCCTTGCGGGGTCAGAGGTCATATATCCTGGCTATGATCATCTTGAGGCTCCTGTTCGGGGTCAAGTTGGTGTGACTGAGGGGAGCGTTGGTCATGGGGCTGGTGTTGCGGCTACCGCGCAGCCAGCTCTCGATGGCGGAGCGCTCGTATGTGTACCCATCTGTATCGAGAGTAATGAAATGAAAAAACAAACAAGCTATCATGTGTAAAGTGTGTGATATGAAAGATTAAAGAGATCTAATGCATTCAAGATGAAATGACACTGTTCAAGAAGTTGCAGTTTAGACATGGCCCTTGATTACATTTGATGTGTTTCTTCAATTAACACACTAATAAACTAAGCTTTTGACACTAAGGACCTAATATTGTCAGTTGTCATCACAATTCAAGCAATTAAGGTGGAGGCATTCATATTCAATACTATTTTTACACTTCAGGCCCTAATTTTATCAGTTGTCATCACAAGTCAAGCTACATGTACGTAAGGTGGATGCATTCTGAGAGAAGCAGTGTGTACAATACTTGAGCACTGAAAACTTTCTGGTATCATCAAGACTCAAACTGCTAAAATGGAAACACTTGAAGACTTTCATAGCAAAAGTCTATCATCAGAAAGAGATAACTGAAACTTTTCTAATGAAACTTTTCTGATACCTCTTTTGTTACATTACAAGCAATAATCTCCACGTTATGATTAAAAACATCCTATATTTCCTTTTCATTTCCCTTGTTTGTTTTAAGCAGCTTTAAAGAAACTATCTCAACTTTCAAACAGTGGAGTTAACTCGTTTTGCCATCAAACTCTCTATTTCAAGAAGTAAGCAGTGTGACTCACCAGCTGCTATGACCGGGTCTTTCATTATCTCTCGACTGATGGGACACAGGTACTCATCAGGTACTTGATCATCTGTATAATACAATGAATCAGAAAATGTGGCTAATAAAGTGCAGTCTTGAGAGCTAAAAAATAAAATCACTTCATGTCAAGAGAAACTGGAATCCTACATCATGCAGAGTACTGTTGATTTTGGATTTTGCTTTTCAAGCTCGTGTCTAGATGCTATTCTGTCAATGATTCCATTGAGATAACCTAAAACAATTTCTACATCCAAATCTTACTTGCATGAAAGAGAAATGAGTAATATGCGATGTTGAAAGGAAAATAGGTTTTTGCAATATACCTACACATTTCTTAAGATTCCCCCACATGATACAGGGACTTCAAATGACCATGTAAATCTATTCAGGAAGCAAATGATTCATATGCTTGAGCTAACTAATAATTCAGACACTGCAAGTTAAAGGCGCATAGTCCCGGTAGTGTAGAGGGCACTGTTGATGATACTGCCTATCACTGTTAGCATTGATACGAAGATTACCGAAGTTGAGCTGTCATCAAGAGTAAAGTGCGTAGGTGTTGCTAAGTAACGTTGCCTTCGTTGTCTCCTCTGTGCATCGCGCAGTCTGTGGTGATGCAAGGGTGCCTGCATATGTGCTTGTTATTATGGCATCACAAAAGAAGTTTGCTAAAGCTGTCATTCCCCTTAGCCAAATCATGAGCCGAACTGTGATCCAACCACTGACTACAGTGGATCGGACTTCTTCGGACTCGGGGAAGTGGGCCACAGCATAAGCGCTAAAGAGGAGTCGATAGCGTAGGTCTCTGTAGGAAACTTGCGCCGTGCGCCCGTGTACGCATTTGATTAAACCACCGGGACCATGTGCCTTTAATATCTTACAAACACTGGTATCAGAAAACATAAGACTAACAACCTAAACACTTCCAGAAACTGTGATAAATTCTCTTCCTTCTTTTTAGTTGATGACAAATCATATTAAAAACACACTGTTCTACATTTCTGTGTTTGTTTCAAGGTAAAGTTCATTTGATTTGGGAATTTAATTACTGTTTGTATTTGTTCACTTTTTTTTCTCTGGCAGTACTTTGAGTTTCATGAATAAGGAGAGTAACTTTGGAGGATAAAGGGAGAGTGTATTTCACCTGGTACAGGTCCTTGGGAACCAGAAAAGAAGCCCTTCTCTCTGACTGCTTGAACCCCTCGTAGGATCTTCTGACGGTGACCAAGAGCCTCTGAAAGAGAGAGAGAAAAAAAAAAAAAACCCCAATGAATCAGTGTTTCAGTGCCTTTGTTTGAATATCAACTGCTACGTTATGTGCCCGTAAGAACAATGCGAGTGCACACAAGGCGCGTAGGTGTGCCCAGAAGAATGATGTGAATGCACACGATACTTACGCACCTGGCGGGGATTCGCGTCGTTCTTCTGGGGACATGACAATAAGCTTGCTTGGAGCATGAAGGCCCTTGATATTAATAGGGTTGATACAATCTGGAACAATGGAATGAAATCAAGGATTATGTCCTACCAGAAACCTTCTGTCAACCTTCTCCAAACACCCAGGGTTAATACCAAGTACTATGGGCAGCATGCTTTCAGCACCTTAGCACTAACACCCTGGAATTCTCTTCCTCCCAACTCCGCGATGAATCAACTGTCAACAGCTACAAGGACTCACTAAAAACTTACCTTTTTTTCGCACTGTTATGCTCTGTTATTTTCTATAGATTGAGTTTTGTTTGTTTGTTTGTTCTTTCTGTTTATGCATAATGTTATAACTGTGAAGCGCATAATATAGACTTACGCTTGTATTATGTGCT
Organism: Diadema setosum; assembly: GCF_964275005.1. Lineage (NCBI taxonomy): Eukaryota > Metazoa > Echinodermata > Echinoidea > Diadematoida > Diadematidae > Diadema > Diadema setosum. The sequence goes on from NC_092698.1 coordinate 18,720,026, forward strand.
ATATAAGATGTTAATATTATTATTGCTATTGCTGGGTCTTCTCTTATTTCCTCAGTTCCTTTTCTTTCTAAGACCAGAACTGACAAGTCCCTGCCCTCTCTCACTAGTGACCAACAGAAACTAATGAAAAATTATAAAATTAGTTTGTCAATGTGATATTCTTGTTTCTGTCTCTTGTTCAGTGGTGTACAGGGGTAGCTCATCTTTTGTAATCACCATAGACACCGACTCAATTGCCAGCTTGCAGGCTGATTTCATATCATCCACACTTCCTAAAAGTGGAGGCCATTCCCACTACATGGCAAACAACAGGTAGACTCTCAGTTACTGTTGTTATTGGAATTTGAAATCGACAGGCAGTAGGAACATGTAGCAATAACCCTAAATAATGTGTTCTGATCATATCATGATTGACGTAATCTGAAACAAAGGCAAGAAAAAAATACGAATGCTAGATACTATAGATCCATTATGCTCTTCCAATTTAGAGCATTACTATGAGTAATATCAGCTTGATTTCATTATCCTATTGTGTATTGAATAAAAAAGAAATTTAAAAAATGGCCTCATCACCTTCTTTCTTTGATTTGGCATGTGCATCAACTCGACAAAAAAAAAAACCAAACAAACCCAAAATCACAAAATCACAAAATCTTTACAGCCATTATCTTCAGTAGAGAGCACTAGGTTGACTTAGTGATCCTTCTAGCTCTAACTTCTCCTCATCTGTACGTACTGACGCCAAGGTCTCTCGACAGAGTATCGGAGGTCAGATTCTGGAGCTCCTCCCCATCTATCTGGTTGTCACGGAAACCGTCACAGTACTCCTCCAGACCGATGCTGCTCAGCCACTCGCAGACTGCGTCCACCGTCCACTCCGAGATGACATTGTGAGCCAGGGTTGGATTGGTCTCCTTCTCGGGGCTACTGGCGTCTCCCACAGCCGGACTCCCCTGTGGAGGTGTATCTGCATCGAGAACAATGAGCAAGGCAGGATTAACGGACAAGTTCATCTTCATAGACAAGTGGGTTGAGTGAATGCAGCAATATAAGTAGAATACATCAGTGAGAGTTTGAGAAAAATCCGACAATCCGTTTAAAAGTTATGAATTTTTGAAGTTTCTGCTCACTCAAGGCTGGATGAGAAGACTACAATAGCTTGTGATGTCACCTGTGTGCAACAACATAAAGAAGGAATAAAGAAAATTCAACATATTTTCACTTTTCTCGCATAACAAAAGAACACTTGACTTCTCTCTTTTAGAAGGCATGGGTAAAGAATATTACCCTTAACATATGTCAGAAACAAGTCGAAGAAATGTGCACTTTATTCAAAAAGTGAAGTTTGTGAAATTCTCTTTTTATTTTCTTTACATCGTTGTACGCATACAATGACATCATTCACTGTAGTAGTCTTCTCATCCAGCAGTGACCGCGCAAATACTTTAAAAATTCATAACTTTTGAACGGATTGTCCGATTTCCCCCAAACTTTCAATGATGTGTTTTACTAATATTGTTGCATTCTCTCAATCCACATGAATACGAAGGTGGACTTGTCCTTTAATGCTATACATTCGTCTCTGAAACGACCGCATGCTGCAGTCTGACCTTGATTATCCAGCCACAGACTGGCAAACAATTGCCTTTGCTTTTTTCAATGCGAAGTAATGTTGCTAAAAAGAACAAAGACAGAGAGGAAAGCGTATTTCCACTCATATTTTATTTCCACATCATTTCCAATATAAAACATTAAATATCATGTAAATCATTACAGTCAATAGTACACTAACAATGCCTTTCACAATTATCATCCTCAACAAAACTTGCTTACATGTATCATGCATGAGCATATCTCATATCTCACTTATTTAGATGGACACCGGCCCCTACATGGCCAAACAGTTGAGATTTTGACTGTATTTCTCAACCGCATTCAAATAAAAATCAAGATGACATTTCTCTTCATGCTGAGGACATGAAGGAAGAGGGTGTGAAGAGGAGTGGGCTCCACGTTGTTTTACTCAATCTTTTGTTTTGTAACAGTGTGATGGTTTGAAAGGCATAACATGTGCTACTTTGCTAGAAACCGCTCTTTAGGCATTGGAAGGAATTTCAAAATGGTTTGAAAAAGATATATCATTGATACAGACATTCTTTTTATACATGGTTCCTGGAAAGCAGTGTTAAGGCAAAGGACATACACACGTAAGTTTTCGTAAGCGTCAACTTCAGTACAGCAAAATAGCTATCATTTTATTCTTGTGTCTTAAACTTTATCATAACTTACTGTTCACTTAGAATGAAGTTTGACTGACAGTTAGTGTGATTGTGTTTCACAGGATGAAGTGTATCACATGCAATGACATAAAAAAATTAAAACCGATATACATACATATAATCATATGTATATTTTCCACACCACATAGAATCCTTTTTCAATATTCTTCCACTTTGCCACATGATAGATGTCAAAACAACCAATTTGAAGGTGAACCCATTTCTATAGGAACGAATAAGAGATCATATGCATTTTTCCCCCGAGAACTGTAGCTAATAAAAGTATGAAAGTCAATAATATGCAAATTCTTTCTCTCTTACCACAGGTATGTTCTCAAGAAGAGGTATATTTCAATTGAAAGTTTAATAAAAAGAAAACTACAGTAGAATAGGAAAGAGCCCGACTCACTCTCGCTACTGGGGAGTACAGGTTGCTGAAAGCCCAACCTCCAAACATAGACCTTGTGATGTGAGCCAGATGCCAGGTATAGGTTGTCCGGTGAGAAAGACACTGAGGTTACATACCTAACAGACGATGAAATGTAAGAAAAAGTTACAAGAGAAGATCCTGTATATGCCATATAAAACCGTGCATTTCACAGGGTTTAAATTTTCATGAATACGCAAGTCAGGTCCCAGTCCCTAATTTAAGAACATGCGTAAATATTGACTCTGATCCCAACATCAATGCTACATGCATGCAATACATATGTGACCCGCTACAACAAAATGATCCTAAAGTCGGGCGAGGTCGATTATTTGAAAATTGCATGACACAAATCCCTAATCTTTCTGCTTTAAATTGATATATAACACATCGTATAAAAATAATCGGCTGTGGAGATATCAATGTTTAAAAGAGAGCATGTCGATACGTCTGGGAAATCACTGTTTCGAGAAAAGCGCCCTAAAAGTTCTCCTTGCGACGCAATCACGATCAAAGCACACGCAAGTCAGTTTTCACCTCCGAACAATAGAAGGTAAGCCCTAGCAACCCCCGAAATGCTCATTCAAACACAGCGTCGGCGGTCTCCTCACCGACCAATCAGTGACCAGGATGGCAGGAGAAGCGGCTGGGCATAGCGCACCCCGCCAGCACGCACCAGTCGACTGGGCAGTGTGCGAGCTTCACGCTTCGGTTAGCGGCAAGCAGCAAACTGACCAATGAGATCACTCTGGTCGTTGTTAGGGGCGGAGCCGATGTGTGGCGCTCACTCCAAATGTTCGAACCAGTTTTTGCTTCGTTGAAACGCCAAAAAAACATGGCCCAGAAAAACGCTATTTTTTGGTCTTTCCTTTCATCATTTTGCTTCAAAATTTCGACAGATGATAGAAGACATGTCAGACTCTAATAATATGTCGAATTCAGAAAATTGTAAGTTTTGACCAATTTTGATGCTCTGACTTCAAACTCTATTTTGACGGCTTCGACCGTGCGCGACTTTAGGACCATTTTGTTGTAGCGGGTCACATATACTGGTAAGCAGTACACAGTACAAGAACAAGATGTATGATAATACTGTACTCAACAATCACGAATTTAACCACTCACAAAAGTGTCGTGAAATCCTGATTTGTGAAATATTAGACTCGCTAAATATACTGCATATACGTGTACATTAAGTCATCACATCTCTTTAATCCTTGCATCACTCTTGATTTCAACTATAGAGGGCCAAAAGGAATTAGAGTAGGCCATTCACATTAAATTTTCTTGATCCAGGACATCAATTTTTATTTCTGACATATCTGACAATCCAGTAGGACTTTATTTTGCGTGAATCTGACAGAAGTTCTTAGTGTTTGATTGTTGGTTCACAAAACTTTAGTGTGCCCTTTCATGAATTAGCTGGCTAGTTCAACAACAAAATCAATAATGCAACAGATATAGTTATTTAGGTCTGTTATTTATATATATATATATATATATATATATATATATATATATATATATATATCGTCGCTGGGGTGACAAGACCTCGTATCTCAAAAATGTCAATTTTTTTTTTTTAGCTTAATGGTCAAATAATAGGTCAGGTGATGTCTTGGCCAAATCCTAACTGTCTTACTCCAAAAATGAAGCCACCATGACATGTCAAAGAGAAGGCTTTCCCATTCACTATAGTGCTTTGGCCGCCATGTTTTTTCGCTCTCCTGAACATTTGACAATTTTGAGATACAAGGTTTTGTCACCCCAGCGACGATATATATATATCGTCGCTGGGGTGACAAGACCTTGTATCTCAAATTTTGGTGAAAATGACTTTTTTGCATTAGTGGTCAAATAATCGGTTAAGTGATGTCCTGTCCAAATCCCAGCTGTCTTACCCCAAAAATGAAGCCACCACGGCATGTCAAAGGAACGGCTATCCCATTCAGTATAGTGCTTTGGCCGCCATGTTTTTTGGCTCTCCTGAACATTTTTGAGATACGAGGTCTTGTCGCCCCAGCGACGATATATATATATATATAAAGACAAAAAGATCATGCTTTAAAATTGTTTGAAAGCATCGATTGTAGGATACTGGTATGTTGATCCTTCCCGAGTCCAGATCTAACATGCACACTTGTTGACTTAAATCTTTCTTTTCAAGGTTATACAAGAAACGGGACTGACATGTTCTGATTATGAGGTTTTTGATGATTTTGTTTCATTTTGTGTTTTGTTTTTGTGTTTAGTCTTGCTTTGTTTTTTTGCTAGTGCTTTTCTCAGACTATACAGATGCCTTATTTCTTGGGATCACTGTGGGTTTCATATACAGGAAGCTGTCTTTACCGCAATGTCTCTATTTCTCACATACCTTGAATGACCTTCTAAGGTGTACATCATTTCTGCAGAAATCTGTAAAGTAAACCAAAGCATGATAGAAGAACTATTACTGATTTTTGTGGAGAGACAAGATGAGGTGCTCAAGCAAACTACAGCCATCTCATCAATCAAAATCCTAATACTTCAGATGATAAAGACATAAAAACTTGAAGAGTAAAGAAAATTAATAGTCGTTCTATGGCCACACACCCATATAAGTAACACATACCAATGTATAACTCAATATACAAACAGTACTTCCAGACATATTTCAAACAAATGCATGCATACATACATTAAAACATACATGCATACATCTATACAGATTTGTGGGTTTGTATATGATATTATAAGAAAAAGCCAGCAAGAAATGCTCTCTTGGATTTCATAGTTTCAGCTGAGTTTTAGGATATCAGAAGTGGTGGCACTGTGGCATAGTGGATAATACTCCCGACCCCCAATTGGAGGACCCCAGTTTGACTCCCCGAGTTTGACTCCCGCCCAGTGCTTACGTCCTTGGACAAGATATTTTGCCTACAGTGTCCCTCTCGACTCAGGTGTATAAATGGGTACCTGGCAGCGTTAGGGTAATAATAATGGCAGGACCCTCTGGCAGAACAGTGGCAACACTGAAGAGGCTACCCTGGATAAAAAAAACACAACAAAACAAAACAAACCCTCATACGTTTTATCACTGGTCATGAGCGTAAGTCGATGAACACTGAAATCAAGAATAAAATTGTTTATTACTTTTTCTATAAAACTAGTATGAAGCTAGTCTACTCTGACTTTGCTGAGATGCTTACCGGGTTCCATAGTATGACTAATTTGTCCACAGCTCTGCGGAGAAAACGGAGGGGAAAAAAATTAATGTGCAGAGATTATACAACCCCTGGGAATTTTCTCATGTAACTCATTAGCAAACATCGAATCACATTAAAAAAAAAAAAAAAATCAATGAATTTCAAGTAAATATTGCCCGACAAGTTGCCTGTCTTCAATTTTATCAAACAGGTGTAAACTTATCTAAGCCCTGCTGTTTTGAATGGTTGGGGTATCTTGTGTGATTGCAAGGCATTATTATCTATGAGCAATCTTTTTTCTTCCGTTGGTTTTAATTCAAGGCAGTCAATGACTTAATATGTATTCACTTGGCTTCAAACTGGGTATGAAGGTATGAATTGCATCTTCTTGCTTAAAGTCTCTATCTTTCTTTATATATGTAACTATATATCTATTTATCTATCCATCTATCTATCTCTTAGTTCCAAACTGCAGTTTGCGTTTATCCCCGCATTCACATTAGACCCGTGTTTCACATTAGACCCCGTGTTGAGAGGACAGTCACCAGACATCTTATCTTTTTTTACGACTGACCGTCCACACTGCTATCTGGACTGTCCCTGAGCTGTGGGGCAATTGGGACTTGGAGCGAGCTCTGCCACTTAGAACCATCCATTGGGCACGCGCACATTTGATGAATACAGCTGGATGCTATGAATATATTGTGCCCCAAGGTAACTCTACCCTCCAAATCTTGGCCCCGGACTCGACTTGCTTCGAGGGGATGAGGGGACAATTCCCAGTGGGCGTTCACATTATGGCTTTTGAGGAGAAAGTTCCAGAGTGTGGGACTTATCCCCGCATTGCGGGGATTAATGTGAACGCAGGGTATGTGACTGCTACTAGATATCAATGAAAATGAGCTTTGTTTTTAATACTTCAACCACACCCATCTCAACTTTTCCACATGGCAGATCTTACCCTGATGCTAGTAAGTGCCCATCTGCAGAGAAGGCTACTGATTGGACAGTTGCTGAATGACCCGTCAAGTCACACCGCAGCTTGGTGGAACACACTGAAAAAAAAAAAAAAATAATAATAATCACAGACATCAAAGTTGAGTCACTCTACATCATCCCGGAAAATTTGGGAGTGCAGATCATGAATGAAAGGGGACAGCACAATATCCCTAACATTCTTGCAATTATCAGTATGATATGTATCACTTTCATAATTCACACTAACAATCTTGCCAGTATTGGTACCGTGAATGATTATATAACAATGAAATAAACACTTTTGAAGGCACTCTTATACCTAAAGAGGAATTTCACATATCTTTATACTTCAAGGCTAGAATAACACCTTGATCAAAAGAAATATCCTATGCATTCAATGAATGATTAGCACAAAATGTACAATTGTTTGTATTAGAGTCTTATTCATTTTATTGCGAATCGGAACATATATAAATATAAATATTTAAACAACAGTCCTTTAACTTTGTGATTTATTTTGTGGAATCTTAAAAAAAATTAAGCACATAATATCTGCCCCCCCCCCCCCCCCCCCCCCCACGGAAGAAAGCAGTAACTGCATAACTGCTGAGCTGAGATAAATGCGATTTTGTGTTTTTTGCAGATTCTTTAAAAACACAGAAACATTCAAAAATAATTTTGTGGTATGATTATGCACCATACCTAGTTGTCTATTAAACAATACCTAGGAAAAAATTATGTTTCCGTTATTTTTTAAATGTTATTTAGGAAAATGCAGTTACTGTGGTGGCTCACCCTTGATTCTGGGTAGTTTCCCCACGGAAAAAAGCAGTAACTGCAGACGGCCAGGAGTCTGCTGTTTTCCCCATGGAAAAAAGCAGTAACTGCACATGTCACATGACCATAGGAGGAGAATTGTTACCACCACCAGGTTATAAAGTTCTTCTACTTTCTGGTTAGTCTAGATCTATAAGATCTAGGACCTATCGCTAGACCTAGACTAGGTCTTGTCGATTGAATGGCATTCTGTGTAAAAATAAGGTAGACACCTATGTACCCTAATTGAACTTTGGAGTGCCCGGCCTGGCCCCTGACACATCATGACATGACCCTGGACTAAACAATAAAGTCAAGTCTCTTCGTCTTACTCTTAGATCCTAGTCGAACTCTGACGTTACACTTAAGCTAGACTACAGATCTATGCCCAATGTTAGTGCTAGACCTAGGTCTATTACGTTAGATTAGGCCTACTGACATTTTGTCTAACACTAAACAGTTAACAATAGATTAGAATCTAGATCTACTCTGTAACGTTAGATCTGGTAGACCTATTTTAAACTTTAGGGCCTACATCTAACATTAGACTAATGTTAGTGCATTAATACTAGTGCTCATCTCCCTTCAATACATTTTCAGCTCACCTAGATTTTCTGGTTCTGGCCAAAGCCATGGCTACCATGACTTTTCCTCTGCAATTCATGATAGATTTACAGGCATGCCTGGACCGCAGAAACTGTGTGACAGCATGGTTAGCACTGGCATGATCACTCAGACTGTACCAGACCTGCAATACTGTGCATGCATGGCCATGGATGAGTGTGATGTGATGCAATGTTTAGCTAGTTACTGTATGCTGCAGAATTTATGCGCATACATGCAGCTGCTGCACGCGTATTCTGCACTCTGAGCGCGCTGAGTCTGCCAGGTTTGCTAGTCTCCAGAAAGAAGCTTTTTCTACAACTTGTCATATGATTCCCTGCGGGCAGAGTCAAGTTACTGGTGAAACAATCTTTTTATATCTACTCTCCTAAATTATGGGAGAAACTGCTGTTTACATTGTTTAAAAAAAAATTAGTAGAAAAAATAAATGGTATTAGGGAAAAAAATATGCAGGAAGGACTATACAGAGTCTGAATGATAAAGACTAAATTGTTAGTTACTGCTTTCTTCCGTGGGCTTTGTTAGTTACTGCTTTTTTCCGTGGGGAAACTTGCAAAGTTGAGTCAACTGGATGCAGTTACTGCTTTTTGCAAAAGTGAAAAATTGTATTTTTGGTCACTTTCATTTTTCTTTTTGCAAAACTGACCTATTAACATTGGAAAGCATTTGGTAAACTATTCATTTTTGCAAAAAAGTAGACATTCATAAAAATGTCAGTTACTGCTTTTTTCCGTGGGGGGCAGATATACCAAGTAATACTGGGATATCAATGCTGGAAACAGCCCAGTGTATTTTCAAAGACTTTGCTGCTAATGTTTCTGGCTCTACCAAGTAGTCAATCACATCACCACGAAACATTGTTGCAATTGGTCAAGCACCTACCAGGCGCTGTGTCCAGATCCCAGAGTCTGACCAAATTGTCTCCACATGTTGCCAACATGAAGTAGGTCCGGAGCCCAAGAGCCTCTCTCATTGCTGGGTCTATTCAGATAAAAACATGACAACGACTTGAAGTGTAATACAAAACTGTCAAAGCAATTCAGAAATTAGCAACTGTAACATTGAATCCTGAACACCTGGTACATAGGGATTTAAATTCAAACTCTAACCTTATCACTAACCAGTATTTAACTAGGGGGGGGGGGGGGAGGGGGGTAATTTACCTCTGGGGGTAATTGCCCTGATATGTTGCACATGTGTGTGCTCATTTGTAATGACTTATCAGGTTAGCATGAATTCAGATGAAGACTACTGATACTAAACAAAAACATAATATTCTGACTACTGGTGTCTCATTCCCCTCTGCATATTAATCATAACATTGTTCAACAGAACTGTAGTGATTTTCATGTTTGAGCACACAAAATGTAAACAGAATCTTCTCAAAAAACAAAAGAAGAGAGAGTAAATTATCTTACTCAGAAAAAAAAAGTGTCCTGTATACATGTATGTTCTTCTCTGGGTGACTTTATTTTTGGTGATTATTCTTTAACTACCGGGTGTCCACATAATTTACAACATTAGGAATATACCACTTTTTATGGTCAAGACTTACTTGCTGAAGCAAAGGTGGGTGAAATCGCTAGACCAGAAATTGCAAGGTCATGGCAGTCTGGGTCATAGTAAAGACATTTGCCCTGGCCATGAAGGGCGTCCCATATGCGCAGGTCGCCAGAGGTTGACCCCGAGATCACATGCGCACCGTTGGGGGTGAACGCACAAGCCATGATCACGTTGTCATGACCGACCATTTTTCTACAGACGGACACAAGGTACAGACAAAAAGAATCACACTTACTTAAATTTTGAATGATTGGTTCTGACACCGCTACCCTCCAGCTCCTCTAGTGAGTGTGCAGTCTTTATTCATGGTGAAAGCATGCACAGAGTAAATTTTGTTTGCAAAGAAAAACAACAATGAAGTAACTAATTATGACATATTACAACTGAAAAAAAGACAGAGAACACTCCTGGCATTGCAAAGTATCAGTTCGTAGAAAGACTCATTCAGTGTAAGCGTACAATGCAATGCATCCAACAACCAGGGGCAGTCCAATGACATTCAGTTGAAGTAGGAAAATTAGTTGTTTTTTGAGAAACTTTCTAAAGTTTCTCATATCAGGATAGGGTCAGTATTTTTTTTTTCTGTAGATAAAATGTTCACTGATCACTGCAAATATTACTTGTGTGTCATAAGAAGAGCAAACGTAATAGTTTTGACTTGGTCTTTGCGGTCATTGCATAATCCACCAAGAGTTATCACTGTATTAAAAGTGCATACAAGTATGTGTACAATATGAGTATGGCAAGCTTCAATGATGCATATTTGTGCAATGTATCCTATGCGGCTATGCAGATCGCTGTTTTTCCGAGCAGATGCTGACTATATTCTAATGTCGCTATTTTGGCAGTGTACTCACAAATGTTGAGCATGAGAGAGTATTATCTGATGACTATTACATAACTACAATGTATTCAGTGTCTGGGCCCTTTCGCAACTGGGACATTATAGATGACTATAATTGTTTAGGACACAAGTGCTGTGAAACGCTTAAAAAACAACGACAAAATATCCAAAACAAGCTAACTATAACAACCAAAACAGACATAAAATCTGCAGAAATGTATCATAGCAATTCAGTTTCCCAGGGGCCTGATATCAAGTCAGTCAATCATCCATTTCCGTTCGATTGCATGTGAGAGCAAGAGCATGCCTTCGACACATGGATGGGTAGAACCATCCGAGTGAATGCCGTGATACACCTGATGAAGTCAGTGCACGCAAAACCTCACCTGATGCACGTCTTTTTACTGAGGTCCCAGAGACACAGCATATTGTCCGCCCCACCGCTGACGAGGAACTGGGAGTCTGGGGAGAAGGCGCACACTCTGACGATGGGTTTGTTCTCATGCTCAAACACAACCAGCGTCTCACCACTGGTGGTGTCCCAGACGATCACTTTCCCGTCAGTTGAGCATGATGCAAGCTTGGTCCCAAAGGAACTGAGAGTGGTATATGGCATGACATCAATATTACTATACTGTATACAAGGGTCACTTTTTTTGTGTGTGTGAGGTGACTGATAATCACAGAAGTAAGAACTCCGAGAAATATTGCCTCCTGTAAAGTAATACCAATGCGCGCTGATTATTGCCTCCATGGTTCAAAACCAGATCTGAAAAGGGGTAATACTTCCTATTCCTTCACTGTGGTACTCGATCATGAATTTAACCACTCCCAAAATAGCCTCATAAGCCCCAATTTGCGAAATGTATGACATATACAGGACTCCGATGGAATCGATGGTAAATATTCTTCAGAACAGATCAAGTTAGGCATGTCCTGAGATGTTTTCAGCAGTCTACTCATTGATTCATCAACACAAAGTATCAGCCTTATTCCCTCCTTGGTCTTCTTGGGAAAACCTGACACACAGAGTTACTTAACACTTCCGTCTAAAGACTCAATAAAGTATTGATGCTGATTACTTTACATCATAAACAATGTAAAGAATTGCATGCTACATATCATGCACAAGGAGATATCACTCAGTGCAGCATGAATGGAATACAGTAAACCTCGGATAAGTCGACGTCGAGTGAGTCGAAAATCACTTAACTCGAAGCAAAATAAAAAGTCCCGATTTTTCCCTATGTATTTTCTCCAAGAAATATTTGGATAAGCCGAAGGAGGAGAGTCGAAGTAAAACATTCAGTCCCTTTTGTACAAAATACACGTAGTTTACATCACTTGAGCCGAAGAAGATTTGTCTGGCATTCTCAATATATTTAGAGGAGAACAAAAAAATCGGCATGTCGCAGAACCCGCCCCGTCCCTGGCCTGCTGCAGGTAAGCATGCACACTCACCGTACCGCTCTGCACGCATGTCGAATATGTACACATGTATATACATGTATACACACAGCACATCGATCCATATACTTTATCCATACACACAGCACATCCATACTTTATCCATGTCAAGCCAGAACTCCTTGGTCAACCAATCGCTGCATGCTTTAATATTTTAGTGACAGGCCAAGTGGGCAGAGCTTGTTTGTGCGTGCCCGGCTGGCTGTATAGTTTTGTTCAGTGGAGGTGGGATGGGCCTGGGAGAGTGTTTGTCTCAGGGTAGGTTGACAGAGATGGCTACTTAAATGTTGCACCATAGACATAGCACATGCACATTGCCACATTAGCGCAGACATTCTCAGAACTACGTTTAACTACTAGTATTGATACAAATTCCATGTTCAATTCAGAACAAAATAAGAACATTATCTTCAAGAACAGACAAATTTGAATGCAAACTCACATATGCACACACGCACGCACACACACACACATGCATGCATGCAAATGTACTATAATACATGTACATAACTGTGAGTCGAAAAAAATTAGACTCTCGCGAGAGTCAAATTTCACTTAAATCGACGCATTTTTGCCAGTCCCGAGAGCTTCGACTCATGCGAGGTTTACTGTACCTCTGTCATGATGAACAGATCAATTAAATTGTCTCTAGTCCACTCTTGGTTCATCAGCAATTAATTTATTGTTCTAATAAATTGAAATTAAACATAACAATGATGGCATAGAATTCACTGCATTGGTGAAGTAAATGCCACAATGACAAAATACTCTACAGGTGCTCTGATTACTGATTTATGTTTTGAATGGCCGAACAGAAAATTTTGCCTTCAAAACAAACCTCATTTTTAATCAGTAATGCCATTTTTCACAAGTAAACAGTACTTACCTGAAGGTGCACCAGTGCACATAGTAAGAGTGGCCCAGGAGAGGTGAGAATGATAGTTCTTCAAAGGTCTGAGAATTCCAAAGTCTCACTGACTTATCACCTGAGCAGGTGGCAAGGAGACTAGCAGAGAATGCACAACAATTCACATCCTTGGAGTGTGAAGACAGCGTATGAACAAGGGTCGCCATGACAATGGGAACTTAAAGCAGAGATGATATCTGGTTAGCTGCAAGGATCCTCGAGGCAGGGTATGCATTACCCGACAGGGGGCTTCTTCCTTTTTTGTTTTCTCCAGAGATTTCCGTCAAATCACGACGATAGCTGTGAGATAAAGAGAAACTCCAAGAATCAAGAACACGTCTATTTTGCTTGCTGAGGGAGGTCATCATAATTGTCATAGTTTTTTAATCATAATTGTATTTGTATGATCCTTCATTCAGTCTTATTCTGGTGCTAGGAAGAATCAAACTGTCAAATACAGGAGGAATTTTGCAGTAAATTTTTTTCTTCATGTCATAACCAAATTGCCACACTGCATACACAATACAACCAAACCTATCTCGCACAATTAAAGACGAATTATGGTAAACGAGCCCTCACGTACCAAGGAGCGAAACCATGGAATGAACTTTGATTATCCAGAGTCTGCACCACCTGTATCAACTGCATCATTTAAATGCCATTTGAATAGTGACTCTGCTTTGGTGAATCAATTAGCATATCTAAAATAATATTCTACACAAAATATTGATTCACCAAATGAAATTTTCTATTGGTTATGACTCGCCTCTTTTCTCACGTTTCTTTAGCTGCCCCTTCTTTTCCTGATTGTTTTTCTTTAAGTGTATGATTGAGGGTTTTTTTTTCCCCCGCAGTTTCTAGTACTAAGCCCCCTACTCGCATCATATTTTGATTTTAGTATTCAAAATTAATGTATATTGTATTCATTTCTTCTGTGTGTGTGTGTGTGTGTGTGTGTGTGTGTATTTAACCCGTTGAACACGGTTTGATTTTGCTACAACATTACATACATTTTCTACAGACACCTGCCTGGCCTGACTAGTATACTCAGAGCTCGGGACTCATCCTCAATGGGTTAAGTTCTTGTTTTCAGTGAAACAATGCTGAATGAACGTATCATAATTTGTTTGTTTTTTGTTTGTTTGTTTTTGTACAGCAAGGCCAAAGAGGAAAGACCCCTTTGAGATGAAAATTTGCCTAGCGCCTTACTATGGCTGAGTGATAGAGCAATCCTTTCCATGACTTATGAGTGGAGAATAAAGGCAGCAAATAAATTAATAAATTAAAAAAAAATACTGGAACTTAGTGGAAGGGCATTAAACTAGGGGTAATAAACTCATTTTTCTTTTTAATCTAACTTTTTTTTGGTTAGACACTGTTGTCACTGGGAAGAAATTCAGGCCGAAATTCATTGAGAAAGAAAGAGGAAGAGGTACTCTGGGCAGTACTTTCAATAATCACTCAAAAATTTAACATCGCGTCTAGTTTGCACCAATACAAATGCACATCACAGTCACGTCCAACACTCAACAGTAAAAAGCTTGCAGAACAAACGTCATGTGAGCAGCTGATCGTTCCACGGTCCCACGTACTCAATGCCATGTTGGTAAAGAAGGCGCCACTTAGGTTACATACAGCATTAGCAGTAGGGTCCTAAGTACTCCTAGCATCCAAGGCAATGGCAATGCAGTGTACATCACTAGCCACAGTCCCAGTTCTCGCTCAGGTTTGGAAAAAAGGGCGAGAGCTGATGATTGCTACATTCTACAGCATCATAACCAAGCTAGACCTACAACATTTGGGGAAAAAAAAGATTATCATGCGTTTGGCAGCCATGTGTTTTTGTACTTACGGAACAGTAAATCGAAGAATCATTCACGAGCACGATCCTCCCTCTGGCCTGAGGTATACCGAGTACGAGTAATCACTGTGCGCGTACCGCGCGCACCGTACATCATCATCCACAGCATGCAGTGTGCCAGTCTGTGATACTACCCATGACGTGCGTGATCAGTATAGGACTAGGAGGATCCTTGATCCTATTCAAACAGCTCGCTGTCAATTTTCTGGGGATGAAAGATTCTGTGACATTTTTATACAAATGCATGTTGATTTGTATTGATTCATGATACCCTCAACATCACTTTTGCGGTGAAACGAATATCTAGAAACATTCCATAGTTAGTAAATATTTTTTCTTCTATTTTTCTTCGGATTACTTGGATACGCCCCAACTCAGGGGCCGCGGAACGTTTTTCAGTGTGGGGGGGCTGCGGGACCGGGGGGGGGGGGGTGGTGGTGGCAAGGTCAAGACCCCCCCCCCCCCCCCCCCCCCCGCTCAGACGGGAAGAATCTAAGGGCGGAATCTTTGGGAATTGAAATTCATGAGTGTTGAACTGAAACCTTCCAAATCAACATTCCTGTTTAATTGTGACCTCATCTGTCAGTCATTGCTAAAGTACTAATAAGACATTGAAATGACCCTTCCCCTCGACTCAGCATTTAAACATGGCGAGGGAACATACAATTGCTAGTTATGCTTATACCACTCTTGGGGAGGGTGCATTCCAATGTCTTTTTAGCAAAGATTGACAGGTGAGGTCACAACAGGAGTGGTTGATTTGGAAGGTTTTTTTTTTTTTGGGGGGGGGGGCGTATCCAAGTAATCTGAAGAAAAATAGAAGATTTTTTTTTTTTTTTGAGAAGAATGTTTCTAGATATCGTTTCACCGCAAAGTGATGGTGAGGGTATCATCAACACAAATCAACATGCATTTGTGATGTTATCAGAGAACCTCAAAAGTGGTCGGGTATATTCTGCATATGTTTATTCAGCATTCTAAATGAAAATGAAATTACATCTAATGATAAACACATATATAAATAGGGACCTAAAACAATTTAAACAATAAAGTCAACCCAGTCCAGAAATATGCAAAATTGTAAATTAGAGCTGTCGTAGGGCCTGTGTTGTGATTTGTGTGCTTGTAACTGTAGGCTCTACCCTCCATTTCTTATTCCACTGCATGATAAAGGGTATCTGATCTAGTAAGAGTTTAATTTCTTGTCGAATAGTTTTTAATTTTGATTTCTATTTCATCAATCTGTGCAATTTCTATTCGTGCCAATAAAAGCCTCAAGCCAGCAAGATGTACCTCTAGTACCGTCTCCGAATCAAACCTTATTTCCGCGTCTCTCTTAATTTACTTTTGTGTTATGAAACTGCCACAAAGTCCTACCCCATAACACAACATTCGTGACTATTCACCTGACTGTGTCTTTATTATGACGTAGGGGCCAATACAGCTCGCATCTTTTGTCTCCTCTGATCGCGGGGATGGCGAAAAGTAATTAGTGTCATAACGATGCTTCTTCCTCAGACACTTGCAAGAGTGGCTGTTATTATGCAACTAGAAGACATGAATCATGCCTGTCTATGACGGAGATCCAATTTGGCACATTATAATTCAACTGAGTGGTGGCATCGCATTTTATAGCCAGTCAAAGGGAATAAAACTACTAGAGTATTGTGAATCCATCTCTTGAGCTTCAATCGATCCTCAGTTGTCACTATACGGTTTAGCCGCATGCGGGCATTCAAAACTCTACTTGGCTTATTTCTCGTTTAATTTTTTCTCATTTGGTATAGGGCCTAGTAGGCCTACGTTCCTCTCACAAATGCCATGGATATGAGATCACAAGGAATTGAAGTTATTAAATTTTGTTATTCCCGCGTAATTCCTGAATTATATGATATGAAGGTGTATTAAATCCCCTTTCTTTTTTAGATCAATTAAAAAAAAAAAGGATGATAGTGCAAAAGAGGATTATGCATCAAAGTGACTTACCAGGAGCAATACCAGGAGCACTTACTTCCTCAGTATTTGCAAGGCATACTAATTTCGACATAAAATATTTCTTTCCGTTTTTGAAATGCAATGTGCCCAAATGTTGATTAGTGGTGAGTACATGGGCCCTAATATTTCAGTGCTATAGTAGGCCTGCTCATTTATGTTTTGTAAATAACCTGATAGTACGAATTCTATGCTTGATGTCGAGAAACCTAGTTTCTAATGCGCACTTTCCCAAGTACGCTGGCATAGGGCCGACACCGGGGAAAATAAAACAATTGTCATTGTCATCATGTTAAAATTGCTGTTATTGTCCGATTGTCATTGTCATATTTCTATTACCGTACGAAGGAGCACGTCGTCTCCTAGAATTACTCTGTGACTATCATATTGTCACACAGTGCACTACTAGTACTGGGAAATGGCATATAAACTAACCGGACGCCATTTTCCGAATAGTGTAGGCCTGCAAAAGGAGATGGGGGGGGGGGGGGGGGGGGGGCTACCTGAAATAGCTGAAATACATAAGAAATATAATAATGTAAAGTTCTCTCAACCAATCACAAGAGAATTAATTTTTGATCCAAAATATGTGATGATAGTAGGTTGTATATAAGTAGCAGTAGCCAGTAGGCTACATAGAAGAAGAAAAAGGCCTAGAGGAGGGGGAGGAGGAGGAGGAGAAGGAGGAGGAGGAATAATCAAGAAAAGAAGATGAACGACATTTTCAAGAGCGACATGACAAGAGTGCGAGCTTATAGACTTTTGCTGCACTGACGGTGGTTTGATTGTGATTATGACGATCAAGGAGAAGGAGGAAGAGGCTGGGGGAGGAGGGAAAAATACGTCATCTCATGCGATATGAAATCTCGCTAAATTTCGAGTAGACCGTAGTAGGCCTACATAGTGGTGGGGAGGGGGGGTTCCATCGACAAAAAGTTCGCTGGTTCCGAATCGATATGGATTATTTGTTGTCATCGGCATTCCTACCAAGATCCTTATCTTTCAATCCATTGTGTCATCAGCGCGCACTTGCTTTCTCTCTTTGGTAACCAGCGACGCTTCGGTACAATACCGGTACAGTCTGCGTTACCGACTCCGACGCCCTGCGTCTCTCGCCTCTTCCAATATGGACAGGTGCATGTAAATTAGATCACTGTCGTCCCTCGGACTCGCTCGTACCAGAGATACCGCACGACCATTCACATTTGGTGTAAACATTACGTGCGCTCGCAACGCTCGTCCCCTTCCGACCGACCCGACCCGTCTTTATGTTTGGTTGATGGGAGTATGTATGGGTAAAGATCACTCTTCAGTACACTCGATGCGTAATGAAGGATGTTTGGTATGGGTACCACGGTACACATACGAGTACGAGTGGGCAATGAGAACGGGGAGAGTGATGCGCGTTTAGATCTCCATTTGAAGACTGGGTCAAAATGACGTTACACATATTACTTACGGTGTAAACTACGACCAAACTTCTCATTTCGTGGACAGATGATTTCAAGCGCAAGCTTCAATGTATATGCTATGGTGTCTGTTGACTGGTTGGTAAGTATAGCTGTAGTGCAATCTGCATCATTACTAGACATGCTAGATGTCTACACTGCACTCTCTAGCTACTGTACTGTATATCAATGCATAAGGCATAGAATCTAACCATCATATCACTGCATATAGTGTATAGTGTTGGGTACATAATTGGCCATAGGCATAACATAGCTAATGTACACAGACCCTAATGTACACAGTTAGTCACAGCCTGACACAGGCTTTATTGGTCTCACACACACTGCATCTAGGCCTAAATAACACTAACAGTCAAGACTGAACTAGTAAATAAGGGAAAAGCAAAGAGGAAAATATAGATTGAAAGCAGAAAAACACACTAGGTAGAATAATTGATATCCACAAATAGTGGAGACTCTCCAGCTATGGCACCTATCACAGTCACTGTAGAAGGAGTCGAAAAGCTCTTGAAAAACTTGGACCCCCAGAAATCTCCAGGCCCAGACGGAATCTCAGCTAGGGTTTTGAAAGAATGTGCATCCAGTGTAGCACCTGTCCTAACAACAATTTTCCAGAAATCTCTTTCTACCGGAGATGTCCCAGAAGACTGGCTCCAAGCCAACATTACGCCCTTGTATAAAAAGGGAAATCGTTCAGATGTCAGTAATTATCGTCCCATTTCGTTAACCTCAATAACGTGCAAGGTTCTTGAACACATACACACGAACATCATGTCCTTCATCGAATACCATAGCATCTTGAACGAAAACCAGCACGGTTTTCGGAAGAAGCACTCCTGCCAGACACAGTTGGCTCTTCTCATTGATGACCTCACCAAAATTTTAGACAACAAAGGGCAAGTAGATTTAATAATTATGGATTTCAGCAAAGCATTTGACTTAGTTCCTCATGAACGACTCCTCTACAAGCTCCACAACATTGGAATTCGGGGTGCCCTCTTGACATGGATCAGAAATTTCCTCACAAAACGAACCCAACAAGTAATAATCGAAGGTGTCGCATCTACGTCAGTACCAGTTCTGTCCGGAGTTCCACAGGGTACTGTTCTCGGACCGCTCTTCTTTCTTCTCTATATAAACGACATCTCTAATGACTCTACTTCAACAATTCGTTTATTAGCAGACGACTGTATTATGTACAAGGAGATTCACACTACACAAGATAGTCAGGCCCTTCAAACAGATCTTGATCGTCTGAGAACGTGGGAACAACAATGGCAGATGAGATTCAACAAAACAAAATGCTTCGTTATGCACATTTCACATAAAAAGAACCTAATTAAGGCAACTTATCATATTGGAGAAACTATCTTGGAGGCTGTTACAGATCACACTTACTTAGGGATCCAATTAAACAATAAATTGAACTGGGCAAATCACATTCGAGGTGTATCTTCAAAAGGAAACCAAATCCTTGGCCTCCTGCGAAGAAATCTCTTCAGTTGCTCGTCAAAAGTCAAATCCATTGCCTACAAAACCCTCGTACGACCCAGACTAGAGTACTGCGCATCAGTTTGGGACCCATACCAGAAAGAATATATAACTCAACTGGAAGCCATTCAACGACGATCTGCCAGATTTGTCCTCAACATCCACCAAAAAACCTCCAGTGTCACTGACATGCTTAAACGCCTTGAGTGGAAACCACTTGAACATCGTAGGGCTGCCCTTAGACTGACATTACTCTATAAATCGGTCTACAATGTTAATGCTCTGGATACGTCCCATCTGCAATCAAGTCCACTGGAAAACAGCAGGACGACAAGGCAACAACAGTCTATTTTCTTCAGAAAGTTCAAAACATCTAAAGATTGTTATAAGTATTCTTTATTTCCGAGAACCTGTGCTGAATGGAATCTCCTTCCACCGGATATCAGAGAAGCTCCCAGTCTAAACTCATTCAAACGGAAGTTACACTTATTTGACTTGGGGAAAATTATCCAAAAAGCACATTACAAAATATAAACACTCCGCTCACTCGACCACGCCTGCACGTTTATATCCCTGATGTGGAGTTTGTGCAGTATCTCACCAGAACCAGAACCAGAACTGTGAATGATAGAATGAGAGATGAATCAAAACTGCAAGAAAGCAAAGACGATTTGGAAGGAAAGAAAGAATTATGGTGTAGGCCCTAGGCCCGGCCCTACATGTAGTTTATGACAGGCTGAAAAGGAAAATGAATTTAAAGAAAAAGATTTAATAATTAAAACGATCACGGTACCAGTACATACATGTATTAAGAAAAAGAAATTGGAGAGGATAGAAAGGAAAGACCCTTTTCATATGTAATGTACAACAGTGTAGAGTCTCAAGGGAAAACAACCAATGAAGTAAACTTGAGAACAATTTACCATCTAAGGCAGATAGGCAGTCTTAAAGTTTGATAAATTATAGGAAATCAAGAGAGTTATTTAAAAAGGAAAACCACAAAGAAATGATTGATAAATTTACTATAAAAGGGAAATTTAGTTACAGTAGATTCTACCTGAAAATGAAAGGAGAAAAGTTAGAAAAGAAAGAGAAAGATGTTGGTGGCAGCACACACTCGTGCACATAGTATGCTCAACTGAGTTGAAGCTACAACCACTTTATATGCAAGACTTTATATAGCCGAGGAAAAGAGAGAAAAAAAATTGTTTTTCAACGACACCATAGAAAAAGCTGCTTTGTTGCTACATTCAGACCAACCCTGGGGCGCTCCTTCACACAATTATACTGTGGGAGAAACACTTTGCGTTCAGGCTGGTCGCAGTTACATTCAGACCAAATGATCAACCCTTAGCATAATATGCTGAACATACAACATGTCGTAATGTGCTTGTGTACAGAGCAGCATTTCGAGCAGTCAAGTCAGATTCTCCAATGATTTTCAGACGCTTGTAAATACTAATTGAAGTGTTAAAAACTTAACATCTATTCAACTTTGGAGACTCGGATGCAAGTATTTTAGGTTACTGGTACTGAATTTTTTTTTTTTTAAGGGTGAGTTCTTCTTCTTCCATTAAAGTACATCCCTCTTAGTAGAGTATAGTCGTACTGAGTGCAGTGAGGTGCGCGGTCACGAGAATACGCATAGATTTTGTGCACGTTTGGAGATTATATGACAAACAGGTGTGAAAGTACACTAGTGCCAAGATATAAAATGATTACAGGTCATTATAATCTTGCTCATAAGTACCTGGTAGTTTGTCTCATCATTGATGAATGTAGGCTGTGTAACGATTTAAAGTATTCAATATTATGTAGGACCTATAAATCTTGATCTTGACTCTTCATAGTCTGTAAAGTAATTTGGATACAGACTTGTTGGAGCAAATGTAATAATGTACCATACCTAATACTTTTGACCACAAACCTACATGTACCAAGTCTTATACCTCCAGCGTGTGAATCACAATCACAGCTCGGCTGCTCATCTCATGCTCACACACCCAGCATCCGTTTTCTAATTCCTCCGGGCGCAGCAAGAAAACAAAAGTAATTTTCAATCCAGAAATTTTAAAACATCCTGTTTCCATTTTATTCTCAGCCAACCAGTTTGTTGATGAAATCACGAGATTTGGTGCATACCTGTAATACAATTTCATTAACAAAAAATTGCCTCCCTGGTATGCACTAAATCATCCCAAATCAAAAAAATCTCCCTAAGGTGAGAGGCGCCCCCCTCCCACACCCTCCCCTGCTCAGTCGCTTCGCTCCCTCACAGGGTCTCACTCCCAGCCACTTCACAAACTTGTCATCTCTGTGACCATGTGGATATCTCAAATTCTACTGAACCAAATTGCACCAAAATCACAATAGCTTAGTAAAACAATTTTCCAATTACTCATTTACATTTGAACCTACATGTAGCCCGACCTGACCCCATGTAAAGCACGGTCTGTCGTGACTTCTGTACAGCATCAAGGCTGTGTATTGACCGATTCGGGTTCGTTGAGGGCAGCAGACATTTTACGGCACAGGGCGCAGCCATAGTGGGTGTATCAGCCGACCCCCCCTGCTCTCCCCCACCCCCGGGCAACATGTTTATCGCGCACTTGTAACAAAGGTTCGCGCACTAGCAAGCATTCGCGCACTCAGTACGAGACGCCTATTGGCTAAAGCAGTTTTTCATTCTGCGCGTGTGCTAATGTAGGGAGAGGGGTGGGGGAGTGCGGAGGGGGGGTCGGCTGATACACCCACTATGGCTGCGCCCATGCCAAAAATACACATAGCGCGTCACAGAATCGGTCAATACTTGATTTGAACCAAATCGATGTTGGGTGCAATTTGGTCTAGTTGAATTTGAGATACATGGATAAGAAAGTACATAGCGCCAACTTCCTTTTTTTGTCTTCTTTGCACTAATTTTGCCACAATCCTCTACACTACCCTTGTTAGCTTACGCACGGATACATGCACACACACAAACAGTAATTTGGCAAATGATTAGGACAACATACAACATGTACATCCTTGCATTTTAAAGCTAATAACGATAGGGTAGTGTAGAGTGGTATGGCAAGATAAAGGGGGGGGGGGGGGGGAATAAGTCTTTCCCTGAATTCTATCTTTTGATAAAGACATGCTTGAGGCTTGTTACAGCTCACAAGAAAAAATGATCGGCAAAATTTTAAAAGACTGGTCACATGATTGCTCTCAGCCAGTCATTTGAATGTATCCCCATTTCATATAAACAATTGAATCCATGAAAATTTAAAGGAGACCTCTGGATGATTTTCAGACTTTTACTTTAATGAACAACTATAAATTGGTTATACTGGGTACAGAGTTTCAGAATCTATAGGGACTGGTATGAGGAATAAGAATGTTTTCAAAATTTATAACAAAACACAATGAACAAGGATGATGACGTGGCAGCCTCACTATAAGAATGTGTAAGTTGGGGCTCAAGGAAGCAGAACAAAAAAGCATGCATAAATTCTACACAGGTGAACTTTTTAAGCAAGTGGCATGTACATGGTATAGCATTGCTACATTTCTAAAACGTGAGGCTTCTATGTCATCATCACTGTTCAGTGTAATTTGTTTTTGGTTTTTCAGAGTATTGATTTCTCTGCACAAGGACCACAATCAATTCCACAAATCTATACATGGAGCTGTTGATTTGCATCCCATGATGTGAAATTATGAAAATCGTCTGGAATGCCCCTTTAATGGCCATACAAATGTAGCTTTGTCAATTTATAATATTCAACAGACACTCTATTTTTACTGAATCTAATTTTGTTTGACAGTAATTTAGTCAAAATTAGATTTTGTTTTGTTTTCAAATCTTTTTCTACTTTTGAAATGTGGCTGATGTGCTCTGGTCAAATTGTGAGAAGTTTTGCTGAATAACTGCTGAATTGTCTGCATGGATCATTACCTCATCTGATTTGCTAACAATACATGATAACATTTTTATAAAGTACATTATGACATGCTTGTTTTTGTCTAATTTGATGAAATTTTTATGATAGTTTTGTTTATTGGATTTTACTTTATTAAAGGTAAAACATGGTTTCCATTTAACTGCAGAAACTGTTGATTGTTTTTTTTTTCTCTAAAATGAAGACCTGGATGCATTTATCAAAAAAGAAAAAAAAAATTGTGAAATGACTGTACTGTTATTACATTATATGTGATGACACAATTTCAGTGCAGGGTAACGATCAAAAAATGCAATTCATAATGTCTGGATACGCTGGAAGTATTTGTAGTTTGAGAGCATACCAGATTGTGGTTGCCATGTCATGGCTTATTATCGATTACAGTTCTTGGGCAGTAGCAATATCACCCAAAGGTGGATCACATTAAATGCAGCTTGTTGCATGTAAATGCATGTGATGCAATACTCCGGCAAGGGCAAAACTCGATCATCACGTAGACATGTACTAGTAATGTTCCACCTGTACACTACTGAATGGGGATGGCGCTTCAGGAAGAAAAAAAAAAGTTGTGCACTATGCTCAAAATTATTTCACACTTTTGATATCAAAATACTCCAAAATAGATTTTCATTCTGGCAAAACATGTCAGCCAGACAAGTTCCTTGGAAAAGCCTTTTGATATATTGCAAGTAGATTCCAAATGAGGGAAGATGAATTTTGAGCCCTTCTGCAAAACTATGTTTTTAGTTTTAAGCAGACTGCTCGTTCAGACATTAAGGGGACTTTGACTAACAATGTACAATTCTCACATGCAACTTATGTTTCTAAAGCAGTGCCTGATTTCTGATATTGTTACCAAAATGATGGTGGTTTTAATCTTGTTTATATATATTTTAAGTTTACACCATAATTGAACCTGCAACTGTATCTACATTGTATTTTACATAATTTGCTTCTATTTTCTAATCACACCATAAGATCAATAATTTGTACAAAGAATCTATAAAAAAAAAATTATAGATCAGGATTCATACATATTAGATGTAAGCCTGTGACTTCAATATTGATAATATGGCCATAAGGATGTTTGATAGTAAATGAATAATTGTAAAGAATATACTTCTTGATAGCTTTCATGTAATACACTTTTATCTACAATGTAGAATGTATACTGGGACACCCTGTATGTTGGTGAAATTGATATGACATTGCTGGTACTTTGATTCATTGCCTTTTTGTCTTTGTCTGCAGCACCTGGCAGTTTTCAACCTTTCCTCTTCAAGATAACCGCTGCACAGTTTTAATCACACCAAGATCCTCCGTTACTGGTGAACAATGGCTTCCACTTTGCAAACCAGACGGCCCAAGGGTCATCTCCAGTGCAGGGCAATGAGCTTGGTAACACAGTGAGTGCAAGATGCCTATGAGAAGAGTATCGGGGTTGCAGAGTTTCGCAGAGGGATCTTCGCAAGGAGTGTCGCACAGTCCAGTGAGATCATCGCAAATGGGTAACAGGCAGTTGGCCTCAAAAGCACCTGCACTAGGGAGCAAGCAGACTCCATCTGGCAAGTTAATGAAGAGGAGCTTGAGCTCAAGTAAACAAACCGGTGATAAGAACTTCCAGAGGAAGGCTTCATCAGGATCCACATCGACAGTAGGAGAGATGATTCCATTTCAGAGAGGGTCCAGGAGAGAGCCTCATGTGCAAGCAGTGAATCCAGACAGAGACAAGAACGTGCCAAACAAGAGGACAGTTCAGTCAGTGAACGCTGGTGACGAAAACAGTTCCAGCTTGCCTTCAAGCAGTAGAAATGTTAAGGGTGAGCCACATGAGACATCATCAACATCAAATCCAGATGGCTTGCAACCTAATACTAGTCCTCCGCCAAAGCTTGCCTTGTCAGATGGAAGGCCATCTGTATCGAGAAGCGTAAGACCAAAGCAGAAAAAAATGTTGCCACAGCCTTCCCCCCAAAGTTTTGAGCCCAGAAACGCAAATGGAGCCTCAACCACTGTCAGTCGCCCCAAGCCAGGTGAGGTGGAAGTTGTCAGGGTTTCCAACACAAATCCACGTAGAAGAATAGTCAAGAGGAAATCCCAAGCTGCAACAGGAGAGAATAACAGACAGAGAAATGAAATTGCACCAAGCAGTAGAGGCACTCAGCAGACGAGAACAGCAGTGGATGACCCAGCGACATCCCTCCAACTAGATAATGAGACATCAGTTCAACAAGAAGTTAATGCGACTTTAATACATGGAGATGTTACAGAGACATGTAGAGATGAATCATTGTCTATATCTTCCCATCCTCAAAGAAACTCTGTTGAAACTGTTAGACCACTTTCAAGATCCACACTACAGACTGTGCATAGGAGCATGCCAGAAAGTGAGAGTGTAACTGAGCGAGTCAATTTTAGCAGACACAGTGACATAGAACAAGTTGCCCAATCTTTACCAGCAAATGGTAGCGAGCTTCCCACAGAACTCCTGCCACGTCGACTGTCTTCTGCCAGGGTTCCAGCTGTGAGAAGTTTGTCAAGGAACGAAAACATACGCAGTGGGCTCAGCAGCGGTCGCCCGAGTTTTCGGCCAGCCATTGCCACAGCTGCCGAACTGGGTGGAACAAGCAGTGCCTCTCCGGACGAAGTGCCGGAAACCTACCCTAACAGTGTCAGGAGGAGTTTCGGTCGTTCACAACATGATAGTGCCAGTAGCAGCATGGTGGACAGGCCAAGACTGGGCAGACAGAGCAGCATCGGTACAATTCCTCAAGCCCGGCAAAGAGAGCTGATTGATGTGAATACAGCTGCCTCTGTCCTGAGTCGTAGAGTCCCACCTGCTGCAGCTGCTGGAAATGAATTGGCACATGGCAACTCTGTGTCTAGACCAGAAAGTAGCACTGTTCGAGGCGAAGAAGATGTCTGGCTTCCTCAGAGTAGACCTCAGAGAAGGAACAGGGAAGCATCTAATGTAGGGGAACCTAGAGAGAACCTACCCCTGAATACATCCTTGCCAGGAACTACGGCCTCCCCTGCAACTCCTTCAACCCGTGATGTTACATTCAGAGATAGTCCTGTGACCAATCTGCAGCTCAGGAGAAGGTCAAGATTATCCTCTTCAGATGGCGACAACTTGCCCTCCGCACCAAGCGCCACCAGACCCACTGCCGCAATTCCCAGCAGACGGGGCCTCTACAGAGCGCTGTCCGTTTTGGAGGATGCTGACCCTAGTAGTTCTCTTACCAGCACAGCAAGGACTGTAACAACTACAAATAGTCCAAGAGAAAGACTTTATGGTACCAGCACAGCAAGGACTGCAACAACCCCAAATAGTCCAAGAGAAAGACTTACCGGTCGATATGACAATATGGACAGTGAAGATATGGACAGGTGGCGGCACATCGAAAGTGAGCACTCAAACCTTCCCACGGAGCCGAGGCAAAGGCTGATCTACCAAGACAGAGCAAGAGGGAGAACGTCAATCCTGAATCGTGGTTCTTCTGCTCAGAGAATCACCCCATCCAGTGCAGACTCAGTACCAGACATACACGACCCTATTGAGTTCCCATCTCTTGAAAGTTCGCAACACATCGCCTTTCGGAACAGATCTACTGGTGTTAGAAGGGATTCCAGCGAGCAGGAATCCAGTGCTTCAGACACAGGGCAAGACTATGAGATGACACAGAGAAACAGACAAAGTGAAACCCCACCCCCTACCCCGACTCCAGGCAGACGCACAAGAGAAGAAGGGTATGTCCATGTTTTTCCCTCGTTAATATCCGTAGTAAATTGTAAAGATGTATAAGTCATTTGCCATAAATGCAGATTTAATCACACAATGAATGTTAGTGTGGCTTTCACTTTATAGAGTATGTGTTCTTAAAGGGAAGATAAACCCCAAGAACAATGTGGATTGAGTGAAAGCAGCAACATTAGTAGAACACATCAGTGACAGTTTGAAGAAAATCGGACAATCGATGCAAAAGTTATGAATTTTTAAAGTTTTGATGTTGGAACCGCTGGATGAGGAGACTACTAGAGGTTATGACGTATGAGTGGACAACAATACCAAGAAAATATAAAGAAAATTCTGCAAAAATCCATTTTTCATGAAAATTACAAATTCCATCAACTTGATATTGATATATGTTAAGGTTAGCAATTATTCCTTCTGCTTTCTGAAAGCGGTTGGTCCATTGTTTTTTCATAATTCTAGAAAAGTGAATTTTTGTTGAATTTCCTTTATATTTTCTTTGTATTGTTGTCTACTCATACGTCATATCCTCTAGTAGTCTCCTCATCCAGTGGTTCCAACACCAAAACTTTAAAAATTCATAACTTTTGCATCGATTGTCCAATTTTCCTCAAACTTTCACTGATGTGTTCTACTAATGTTGCTGCTTTCACTCAACCCACATTGTTCTTTGGGTTTACCTTCCCTTTAACATTTAGAGTGTTTGTTTTTAAAACAAGTGGTAACTCACATCTTTTGAAATCTCTATGTCATTACATGAACTCAAACAGCCACAATGAGCAGAATGAAATTTAGTTATCTCTGTGTTCGATAGGGATCTAAAGGAAGAGCTTGTAAACCTTCGACCAGGTTTTTGAAACAAGACAGTGTGGTTTTGTAGACTTGCCATTTGACTTTGAACATCTCTTTATCCCACAGTCTGTCAGAGACTTCTGACAATATGATGGAGCATCTTGTCCTTCTGGCCTCACCAATTTTTGGGCCCCTGATGCTGCAGGCATCTCCAGCTGTCCTCTTCAATATGCTGTCCCGAGCTAGGAGGGACTTTGGAGGAGAGTTCGTTGAACTCTTGATCGAGGTATGCACAACAATGAAGAAATATGTAGATAAATGTCCTGCATTTTTCAGCACATTGACATCTTACTCCTTTACTCTTAATGTGATTCTAATTTGAAGACAATACCAAATTCATGGACTTTTTATGTGTGTTGTGGTACACCATAATATGTGACCCGCTACAACAAAAGGGTCCAAAAATCGGGGAGGACAATTTTCTGAAAATGGCACGACATTATCACCTTACACTTCCGTTTTAATTTCATATATTATGATATAGCACAACTCATAAAAGTACTCAGTTGCGGAGATATCGATGATTTTACTAGCGCATGTCAAGTTGTTTTGGAAATCAGAGTTTCAAGAAAAACGCCTTCAAAGTTTTCCTTCCGACGCTATCATGATCAAGGGGAGGCAAGACAGTTTTCACAGCTTGACAATAGAAGGTATGCTCCTAGCAACCTCCGCGATGTTCATTCAAGCTTAGCGCCAGCGGTCTACGCACGACCAATCAGTAATCAGGTTGCCATGCACTGACCAATAAGATCACCCCCTCGTTGCTAGGGGTGGATTCTAGCTGCGGCGCTAAATCCAAATCTTCGGACACGTGTTTGTTATGTTGAAAGTCAGAAAATCATGGCCCAGAAAAACACTGATTTCTTGCCTTTCCTTTAATCATTTAGCTTCGAAATTTCGGCAGATGATAGACAAAACATTAGACTACGAAATTATGCCAAAAACAGAAATCTGATTGTTTTGACCAGTTTTGATGATGTGACTTCAAACTCGATTTTCTCGGCTCAGCCGTCAGTGACTTTAGGATCCTTTTGTTGTAGCGGGTCACATATTGTAAATATTATGTGGTTGCCATGTCATTTTGAAAACAGCTACTTTTAATACACTAGATATCTGTCCATTCTCCCTTTTGTTCTAGTGTTTGTTTCAATGAAGAAAAAGGAAAAATGTCATTTGTCATTTTTGTCATTGGCTCATAAAGTTAAGAATTAGAGCTTTGCAACATAAGTTTGGTCATCTAGCACTTTTCAATGAGTCTTGGATGTGCAGATCTGTTGAAATCTGTCAGTTTATTTTACCTTGGTGCAGCAAGTTGAAGTGTCAGGGATATACCGTAGATGTGTCATTGTGTTTTTTTGTTTTTTTATATTTTTTTTTTTAACTGTTATGCATTCTAACTTAAAGGAAATAGATAGTAAAGGAAATGTATAGTTTTGGTTGAAACCTAGCTTCAGGTTTATAACATTTTTGGTGAGGTAATAAGAACCCTCTTGTGAAATATGAAAGAGCATGTAATTCCACGAGGAATTCAATGTTTATTTGATAAAAATTGGTTTTTGAAATGGCTCAGGCACTCAAAACTGAGCGATCCTAGTAAAAGGTGGGACCCACCTTTTATTACTATTGCTTTGTTTTACTCTGTTTTTGGATATATGTCGCCGTGCCAAAACCAATTTTCTTCATAAAAGCGTTGAATTCCTCTTAAAATGGCATGCTCTGTACTATTTTATAAGTGATTTTTTTTGGTATCGCAAAAAGTTAAAAGCCCAATCCTCATCTCCATCAATATTATACCATCCTTTTGAAGCCACAACTTTTTTGTGCATCTGTAGCGTTCTTATTACCTCACCAAAATATGCACTTCAAAATTTCACAGCCTTTGATTGTATACATGTGTGTGAAATAGTTTGAAGAATAGACAATACTAACAAATAAAACTCAACTATCAGCTTCAGATGCCATCCTTCACTTTCAGACAAAGCATCACTTAAACTTATCCTACCCCCCCCCCCCCACCTTCCTTCATTTCCATGAATTCTGTGCAGAACGTAGTTCTCAGCCTGTTGGCTCAGCACACTTTTGACGTGACAGGTGCTCAAACCATGAATAATGGCGGAGCGCCCCCACCTGCCTCGCAAGAGACAATTGACACCCTGGAGAAGGTTGTAGTTACCGAGAAGATGGTTGGTAAGTGCAAGATTGATTTTTCAAGACTCAAGAGGAGGATATCATTGAACAAATTAGACTATCAGAGACACCAGAAATGTACAGATCTATAGATTTGATTATCTATGGATGAATTTTGGACCAGAAGGGCAGTTAATTATCCATAAGAGTACGTCTTTTACTGCAATAATTATTGTAATGCCTCTAATTAAGCATGTGGAAAATGGCCAATGATGACAAAATATTTTGAGTATCTTTTGGGCATTCACATCAGCAAAACTGCTCAAACACCGGGCAGATTTTGAAATTGCTACATACAGTAAATGTTTTAGGATCTGCTGTGTGATAACATGTTGCATATTATCAGTGAACCAAGATCATCTTTAACCCATTGAGGAAGAGTCCCGAGCTCCGAGTATATTTGAGCAAGTGTCTATGGAAAATGCGTCTTGTAGCAAAATCAGCCCGTCTTCAACAGGTTAAGTTGCAAAACATGTATTTGCAGTTGAAAGAGAGAAGTGTGTGGTTCCATTTTCACATTCAATCACTTTATCTGTAGTTATCTCTGCATTATTGTGCTGTACTAGAAAGTGAAAGAATGATTAAATGTTTTGTGTTTGTTCAGATGCTTCTTTCATCAAAATGTCATCATCAGAGCCTGCCTGTTCAAATGCATTGCAGGAGAATGTGGGGATTACAGTGCACTCCCATTATAAGAACACGGTTATAACGAAATTTTGTATACAATGAAGTAAAATTTCAGGCCGCAACATTATCCGCTCTACAATTGTATGTTTGTTGAATCTTGTTTATTTGTTCATTTATAACAAAATTTCAATATAACAAAAGAAAATTGCCGGACCAGAGGATTTTGTTATAACAGGAGTCCACTGTATTTGATATGTGCTCTGTCTTGAAATGTACACTGTAATATCACCATGTTGCTACACAGCAAGGAAGTAATCTGGCCTTGATAAATGAGTGAAAGAATGAAAATCCAGATTTCAAAGCGATAGCGACAAAAATTCTTTCCCTTATTTGTCTTCCCCACCTGAGCAGTGGAAGACGCATCCTGTGCCATTTGCCATTGTGACTATGAGATTGAGGAGGTCCTGGACCGCCTGCCATGCAAGCATATTTTCCATAATCAGTGCATTACCATCTGGCTGAAAAAGGTAAGTGTAATTTGTTTTGTTTTTTGTGCCTCCGCCAACGAAGTGGCGTCCGTCCGTCCGTCCGTCCGTCCGTCCCGTTTTGTTTTTGTTGATATCTCAAGAACCGTGTGGTGGTTTTACATCAAACTTGGTATGAGGGTATATCCTGGGGGGATAATACTTTGTTTGGATTTTAGGGTCACGGGGTGAAAGGTCAAGGGTCAAAGGTCAAGTGAAAATGTTAGAATTTACCTTTTTTCTCCATATCTCACAAATATTTCAAGATATATCTTCATGGAACTTAATATATATGCATGTACTGACTGACAGTGATCATTTGAATAGGGTATTTATAGGTCATGGGTCAAAGGTCAGGGGGTCAAAGGTCGAGGTCAACTCATCAAATTGTCATTATTTCCCTCTCATCTATGCAATGCCTGTAGAATTTTTCCTTGAAACTTAGTGTATGCATGTATTACCCAATACAGATTCTCTTGGAAGTTTCTTGTCAAAAGGTCAAAGGCCAAAAGGTCAAAGGTCAAGAAAAAGTGCTAAATTTCACTTCTTCTTTAAACTCATAAAAGGGTCAAAAGTTGGGTACAAATCCCTAAATACCTGCACTCTTATTAGACAGTATAGCCATTCATCCAAATAAACCTGTTTTCTTTCTGTTTCAAAACTGCATATTTTCTTCCAATTTACCTTATTCCGGCATATTAGTGCACTTGTTTTCCTTGAAAACTTGTATGAAGAAGTATTTAGCTATCAAGGCTGAGCTCACTAGATTTTGACTTTCGCTGACCCCATTCAGGTGCCCATCAGCACATGCTGTATTCATACTTCATGTCTGATTGATATTTGCATTGTTTGATTGAACATGCAATTGATAGTGATGTCCAATTTACCTTATTCCAGCATATTAGTGCACTTGTTTTCCTTGAAAACGTGTATGAAGAAGTATGTAGCAATCAAGGCTTAGCTCACTAGAGTTAAACTTTTGCTGACCCCATTCAGGTGCCTATCAGTGCATGCTCTCTTCATACTTCACGCCTGATTGATATTTTGCATTGTTTGATGGCACATACAGTTGATGGTGAAAAGGAAATGCATGCATCGCTTGACCGCTTTTGCACAGAGGATTACAAAGCTGTCAGTTCTCTGTCTACTTAATACAAAAAGCATCTCGTTTAGGGGCATTGGAGGCTCTTGGAGAATTGCGAGAGGAACGGATTATTAAAAAGTCATCAACAAGTGCTGATAGTATATTGTAGCCCCCATATGAAAAAGATATTCTGTGCCAGTTGAATAGAATGTTATGGTCATGAGTGGGTGCAAAATAATGGGTATGTAAGCATGAATCCTAGCCTTCCCACTCCAATGAAAACTTACACACCGTAGCCACCCCAAAATCCTGTTATCTGACATTGCTGACAGGGTCACTCGGACCCACACCTCTGCAAACTCAAGGCTTCAGACCCTCCACAACTCCTGCACTTTAATGACTGTATTGCTGGTGTTTAACTGACTGTGACATGGATTCTTTAGTGATTGGCAGTCCAAACTTTGAGGAAAATTTCCAGTACTTACTGCCTAATCCAGATCCCTCTGTTGCCATTGTGTTTCAAAATATCTTCAGCTTTCTTCTATGGTTGACATCTAGCACAACTGAGCATGATATAAAGTAGAGTTGAATGAAGGGGGGAGGGGGGGGGGTGGAAGGAGAGAGAGGGAGTTGGGGAGGGGGTAGGAGGAGGGGTTACACACCCATTGACCACCTGTAGAGTTTCGCTGAATACGGGAAGTGTTTGGGCAAGGCCCAAAAGGCCCAAAAGCTTGCGCCCTTCTGTCAATTGGCCTTTAAACCGTGATTGACTCAACTGCATATGGGCCATATGTTGCTATTTTATTATTATGAATTTTGAGAGTTGCCATGGTCCAAATGCATAATACAGTTGTCCTGAAGGCTGGAAATCACAAAATGTTTACCTACATGTAGAATGTGGTAACACTTCTTCCTTATTCCCTCAATGTGATGCTTGTTCGCAAAATTGTCTTCAATGCTAAAGTTCACAAAATATGTAACATACAATATGTATTAGTACCATGTCAGCTCACAATTCAATTCATTTTAAGTACTTGACTTTTTGAGATCACATTTTGCTTGTTTACGAGTGAGGTTTTACCCTCACTGCATTACCTGCCTGAGTTTGTTTATAAAAAAACAACAACAACAACTATGAAGTAAATATTTAGAACAAATTATGTACATTCTATCTTTTGATGATGTCCGCCGTAAAATGTAACAAGTCATTTGATCACATAGTACATATCCATATTGAAGGAGAAATCACCTTGCAATTTCTGTGACTCAAAATACTGACCTTCCAGCATGGGTACAATGTAGTTTGTCCCCAGGAGCGTGGACTGTCATAGAGCACCTACTACAAATTGTATTATTACAGAAGTGGGAACCCAGGAAGGGAGTAGCACAGGGAAGGGCATAGGGAGGGGGGATTTTGATGGGAAATGAATGGGGGAATGGGAAAACCAGACTTTTGCAAAAGTGTGCATGTCCAATAGGTCACAAGTAGTAACCAGGGTAACTTGTGACCATAGCATCGACATTGTAGATGAAAAACTAGATTGATGGTCTTATTTATGATGTTCTTACAGTGTAAAAACAGTGTACCATTTTCTTTTTTTCTCCACATGAACAGTCTGGGACATGTCCTGTGTGTCGACACAAAATGTATGTGGACTAGCAGATGGCAGTGGTGCTGCTGACCAGTGATGGACAAGACGGTTTCAGTGGTCATGTGTGCAAGGTGTCATGGCAGCTTTACAAGGATGTCAACGTCATGCTCCATGATGAATAGATCTGACCACGGAAATGCTTCTTCCAAGGGAACCCTTGTAGCTAGCTTCAGGGAAAGTTTACTGCGGTACTTTTAGCTTCATGACGTAGCTCTACAGAATTGATTCAGGGAAATTAATGTGGACAAGATCAAGAAATGCAACAGCTCTTTCTGTCACATTAACCCCTTTTTTCATTGATTGATTGATTTTTTTTTTTTCAGAGTTAGCTCAGTTTGAGTAAAATAGACAACGAGACACTCACAGATTTTATTTTTGATTACAGTCCGACCTCTCCTATCTGGCCTCCCTTTATCTGGATCTCACTATTATCACGATGCAATCTCAGCATGATTTTTTTTTTTCCCAATCCAATAATTACGTGGAAAAGAGGGGATTTCAAACTCAAACAAACTTCTTGCACGAACTCATATAAATGACATATTGTACCTTAGATAATTGACATACATTCACATTAATTTTACATGTAGATGATAATGTGCATTCAGACATTCACTACCCCCAAATCACCGTAGTGTATGCTACCTGCAATAGGTTACATGTACATGTACGGTGTACATGCGTAGCTACCACTGGGTAGGGAGCTGTTTGTATTAAACATTGAGTCTCCCATATCCGTCCAAATCCCTTAGCCGGATGAGCGCTGGTCCCGGCATGTCCGGATAGGAGAGGTTGGACTATACTTCATTAAAAATGTATCACACAAATATGTTAATTCACTTAAATTTGGTATACCAGTGCTTGGGAGATATGATATGTGGTCTGCAGGCTGACACAAAGTCATCTTCCCAAGTTAGTCTAGAGTCAATGAATCTAGCATGAAGGCATGCCAGGAGCTCACTTAAACACCTATCTCTGTCTCAGAGACCATCCACTTTCTGTAGCATTGTGGATGCATTGCATTCAATGACTTGCTCATGTTCAACAGAGCTTCTTTCACAACTGGATTGCCATAGGCGATGCTGCTTCTCTGTACAAAGATATACACCCGACCGCCACACTCCTTGGACATCTAACATATGGTTGCATATTGTGAGTATTACAACCTGTTGTATAGGCAGGTGTGGCTCAAAGATGGCTTGGGGCTTTGCTCAACGTTTTGCTCTGCAGATTTAGATCAAGCAAAAAAACCCCAAACATGTATGTATATTGATGATGTATAAGTCCCCCCTCCCACTTTTCCTTCATGATGGTATTAAATCACAGGTGGTCATATACATGTAGGGACACAGTCGGTGGAAACTTCTTAGAATTGTTCTTTTGAATTTTATTGGTGTGTGACATATTTTTGTCTGTGGCCTTGATATGTTGTGTAGTGTATGGCATGTCCAACAATGTTGCTTTGCGGTTTGTACTCAAAAAGCTTTTTGCTGGTGCTGTGGAGCTGTCAGAAGATATACACTATGATGTGTACAAAGCTGTAGCTTTAAGCAGTCTGTTGATTCTACTTGGTAGAACAGTTAAATAGAGGTAGAGAAATTGAATCACAAAGTAAAATAAAGAAAAAGTTCGTTCTCAAACTTCCTCCCAACTTCTTAGTTTTATGGTGTAAACGGCTTAACCCGTTGAGGACAAGTCCCGAGTATACTCGGGCGTATGTCTATGGGAAATGCATGTTGTAGCAAAATCAGTCCATCCTCAACGGGTTAATGCAAGCCCTTTCAATTATTCGTTAACATATGAGTCATTTATCGAAGTAGCACAACTAAATTATTAAATGTCCTTTAACTTGTAGTTTGTTAAGGAGAGATTGCAAAGCTATATTTTGATTGAATGATGGGATTTCTCATTTTAGTGCTGCCAAGTATATGGGACATCATCCAGAATTTTATCATTCCCAAAGAAAAATCTAATAACTGGGTTGCGGTGAAATAAAAGTGATAAATCAGTCAAGACACAATGGATATTGGACAACTGCATTAACAGTGATGAACGTTTAATTGTCAGGAAGTTGTCTAAGATATTATCCAAGTGGTTTCTGGCAAATGCATGACACTGATGCTACATGATAATGCTTCTAGTTGCTAGTGACTTAAATTTTGAGTGCTGAAGGTGTCTTCCAGTTACTGTAAAGTTTATAGCTGTCACATGAAAGCCAGAGTTCTCAGAGATCTATGTCTACTCTGTCAAACTGTGGATGAGTTACAAGCATCACTTAAGTAAATCTAGTGTGTCAAATTTTGTTTTAAGCTGGTTCCTGCCATGGTACTGCAATATAATAGGCATCAAAATGGTGCATTGAGTGTCTTTCTTTTCTTTTCTTTTTTTTTTTAATAACTGCTTGGGGCTTCTACCAGGTACCTGGAGTTGAAACTCTCTCTGTCTTCATATTACGTTTTACTGTGCAGCTCTAAATGAAAGGTTGTAATATGGAGTCATCATGTCAGCTGCAGTGAAAATTTGTCGCCTTCTAGCATATAGAATTGGGTTTGAGTACCAAGAGGTAGATTTCAATTAAACATCACCTGATAGTGTTGTCTTCTGGGCCCCATTTCATGACAAGTTGATATGATAGCAGCTCTTGCTGGATTGACAGTTGTCAGGGTAACATCAAATATCCAGCTTCCTGATTGGCTGTTGCTATGGGAAGTTCCCATTCCAGCAAGAGTTCACTTGTTATCCTAACATATTTTGTGTAATGGGGCCCTGATCAGATTCACATGGCAATTTAAAAGCATTATGTACCTTCCTGTGCAAGTTCACAAGATTTTGGGTGCATCATATTGATTGTATTTGTGGACCTATGGATCTTTTCATTATTTTGTTGCTCTTGATGCTTAAACAATTTTGACAAGAAAGATATTGAAATAGAAGTATGTAAGTGAATCCTGGTTTCTAGAGGGCTTATTTTCTTATATTGCAGGGGAACAAAAAGAATTTATCACATCCCCAAACAGACAGAAAATAGCAACATTGGCCCAGGTGCTGAGTTTTACATGTGGCTGCGATGATAGAGTTTCTCTTGTCTTTTCACAGTGTTATAGATCTTAACATGTGATCATGGTTTTGTGGGTTCACACTTCACAATTTTGTGAGGCATGCTCTTTCCTATAGTCAGTGAGAAAGTGTGGCCTAAGACTCAGAGCATATGTCTCTTATTTAATCATCAGCATCATCATCATCGATATGCTTGTGCCATGATTCACCCCCTTGGTAGTATTTGACATGACATGTGGTCAATAGGAAGCTAGTGGTGATGGATGGAAGCTAATTCAGTCTGTTTAATTAAGTGAAATTAGATATTGGAAGCAAACAAAAAAGAGCTACCACACTGTGTTGTGTGGATTTGTATGTTTGAGCACACTCTGTGAGTAATTGCCAAATGAGAATTGTATTTAATATATAATAACATGTATCACAGATTTTATTGAAAATGTGAAAAAGAAGACTGATTTCTTGAACAAAAATGTAAAAAAAAAAACAAAAAACTATAACAATAAACCCAGTGATGATGTATACCAGAAATGACTGCTCAAGGAAATATAAAAATAAGTCTCTAGAATTTTGTGTGTCACATTGTAATAGTGTATTTCCTGATTATCATTATTATTCTCTTTTGAGAATGTTTGTCACGTCTTTTTCAAGTCATAAAACTGAGCTTCATGAAGCTTTTACAGTGTAGTTTAGAGATCATAGGCAATTACACAACAGAGTGTTAGACCTAATGACCCGTCATTATGTCAGGACCACTGAAAATTTCTGTGTTGCCCTAATGTTTGGAGAATTATCTGATGATATGGTGCACCAGTATGGTATTAGTTGCCACTTAAAGTTTTACCCCGTCAGCAGGCAAATTGACAGTGATAGTTCATTTTGATGCCAATGAATAATACTGTTATGCTCACAAGTCACTCAAAATGCTGCTGACTCTAAAAATTCACATCATTAAAGTTTAAATGAAATGAGATTGTGATCGATGCGCGGAAATGGCGTGCATCACATTAATGTTCTGTTTGTTCACTGCTGATGTGCCCCCAGAAGATTGAAAAAAGGAAGGAATAGAATTAGTCTGCAGAATACAGACCTTCTTTTTCCAAAGTCAATGTGCAAAACTGAATGTCACCATACATTTAGAACAGTGCAACTTCATTTGCATGGGAGGCAAGAATGAAAATGGTAATAACTATAATGCTTGGTTGTACATGTATTTTTAGCAAAAAGATGATTTGTGTACGGTAAAGTTGCTGCAGTAGCTCTGATTCAATGGATGAAGCAATCATGAATCACACCCCTGACCACTTCGTTAGTAGATGTTCGATTTTATTGAGATGAGAGACAATATTGTGGATTGAGTTATGGACTCTATCACGAAGTGCTTTGAATTATCTTGTTTTGTTGATAAACATCACAGCAAATTTTACAATTACTCGAGATTACTGTGAAACGTCCGTCGTTAGAAGATGTTTGGCCTTTTTCAACTTTTTTTTTCCACGAGAGTCATCGTACAGCTATTACGAAAACAGAAGTTCATTTTCCCGGTTGAGGGTGAAAACAAGTCTAGGTGACTTTTCCCTTTTTAATGGGAAACTTTTTGTGCAATCCCTTCTCATCCCTAGACGAGCATGTTTCCACTGAAATGGGGAAACTCTTAGATAGTATACAGTCTGGATTGTTTTTTGTTTTTTTTTGAAGCTACAGACTTACATTTAGTAAACAATCATCCCCGATATTCAAGTAGAAAGCAAACAAACCATGGTTGCCGTTTAATCCCTTTCAATATTGGGCCTTTGTATGTTGTGGTTTCAAAAGGTTTCTATAATCAGCAGCAAATGTGACATTAACATACAGCATAAACGTATGATACCTGGTACATTCATGGACCATGAACTGGATCATGAATTCTGAACCACAGAAGTGCATGCGTGGTATTATATGACCTTACATTTCTTTCCTTCACTTTCACATGATTTAATCCATGTTGTAAACACCCCTTATTTGTTATGTGTCGCAGTCTCAATGAACCACCCAGTTAGTGTATTAGTGGAGCCGCCATCTATCGTGACCTGAAAATAGTGTGTGAGGCCCCCCTCCCCCCCCCCCCCCCAGCCTTGTAAGGGTTAAAGCTTTCCACTGCCCGAGTTGGCCCTACATATTTTCATAGCCCAAGTGTCACAGTGCATTAGAACTCGCTGGGAAAGACAGAGATTGTGTCACAAGCCGTACTATTCGATTCTATGGTAATTTCTGCAGCTGCAAACAGGATGCACATTATAAAGTAGGATGCATCATATTCACTTAGAATACAATATATGTCTGATATATGATAATGATATCTGCGACAGGTGGTGTGTATGGTGTAACCTATTCAGGCGTATTTTGCAGAGATAATGTGTTCGATAGTCCTACCAGATACAAGTGTGGTGTCTACTTCAATTGGTGTTATTTCAATCAAGTATCTGAAATCGAGAGTATTAAAACAGTCACAGTATTTATATGATCATGTCTGTTTGGGAAAATATTTGTTCGACAGAGAGTGCTGAATTCAAATAAAAGTTTTGAAAGAACGTTCATGATTTCACCAGTGTGTGCTATCTACATGATGTATGTGTGTTTAGCTATGTGAATGCAAATTGCTCTGTACTGTGTATACTGCATGAACTGGTGAACATTTTGCGTGCAGAATGTTTGCATGGACCAATGTTCGAATTCTTTACATTGTAGGTGACGCGTTTACGGGGGGGGGGGGGGGGGGATCCAGGAATTCTGTAAAGAGGGGGCGCCTTTACAAAATTAAAGGTGTGTGCAGTTCCGGTCCAGGTGAGGATGTAGCTTTTTAACGTTTTGCGAGATATTCAGAAACCACTCTATGAGATGTCAAAGAGCATGCAATTCTAAGGGGTATCAAAAGTTTATTTGATGA
The DNA here is from genome assembly GCF_964275005.1 of Diadema setosum. Classification (NCBI taxonomy): domain Eukaryota; kingdom Metazoa; phylum Echinodermata; class Echinoidea; order Diadematoida; family Diadematidae; genus Diadema; species Diadema setosum. The sequence goes on from NC_092698.1 coordinate 18,760,533, forward strand.
AAATCGGTTTTGAAATGGCTGAGATATCCAAAAACAAGGAGAAACAAAGAGATCCTAATAAAAGATGTGGCCTGTCGCCTTTTATTATTTTCACTTTTTTGGATATCTCAGCCATTTGAAAACCAATTTTCATCAAATAAACTTTGAATTTATTCTTCTTAAAATTACATGCTCTTTCATATTTCACAAGAGGTTTCTCATTATCTCACTTAGGAATGTTCAAAAACTTTACACTCCCTTTGAGGGGGGGGGGGGTGCACGCACCCTTCCCCCATTTTTCTTTTTTCTTTTGTTTCAACAAAAAAAAAATGAAGGGGGGGGGGGGTGTGCGCCCGGTGCACTCCTCCCTGGATCCGCCACTGATATGTATGTATGTGTGGCCATACGTGTCTGTATGTACGTATGTATGTATGTTGTGTGCAAGCATGTTATTGGATGTATACATGAATGTATGTATGTATTGTATACCTCCAATAAAATTCTGCACATATGCATGCATATGCGAGTATACAATGTATGATGTCTCCAGTCAAGTTGGCATGCGGGAACGTGTGTGACAAGCGCAACTGAAAACTAAAAGTGCAACCGCAAAAATACAGCCATAATTATGGAGGAAGTTTGGAGTATCATACTGTTCACTTTTATTCTATTACTTATCTTTATTGAAAAACATTGTTACCATGGTTACATGACAATTATAATCGTGTGTGTGTGTGTGTGTGTGTATTTGTGTCAAGAATACTAGTATACCTACATGACCTACATATTTGAACGCGTAATGTATCCATGGACTTCATCTCTCTGATGTATCTTTTTCGTTATGTTTTGTTTTGTTGCATGTTTGCTTATCAGCCGATTTTGGGAGAGAAGTGGCAGCAAAAAATGTGAAGATTTTTTTGTTTTGTTTTGTTTTGTTTTTTGCTTGTCTCGACCCATCGTCATTGGGTCACCCCTGCCCCTTATTAGGGAGTTTTCGCTACACGACGGGTTAAGACCGAGAATACGCGGAAGCAATCAGCTGTGACAGTCCCCGTACTCGGATTCCCGTCCCCATCTCTATAAGCAGTTTCGCTTTCCTGTACAGGACGGAGGCGTGAGGACAAGATCGCTGAATGGCTGGCTGGCTGGCTGGCTGGCTGGCTGGCTCACTCCTGCCCACCATCGGGACCGAATACTCTTTTGGCCGAGTACCGTACTCATTTTCCCCAGGATCTAGGCGTTTCTCGGATTTGATCATGCACAGAAGCAAATTTCGTGCTTGCGAAAACTCCCTAGTAAAAGTTGAGATCCGCCCCTGTGATGAACGGTGGTTGGAGAAATTGCAGACAGAGCGTGCATTGTAGTAAATGAGTAGAATGATGAAAAGAGTCATACACATTAACTGGGGAGGACCCATGTAATACAGTCACATTCATAAGTGTTTTGCCATGAGTAACAATAATAGTCAAACGCGCATTTAACGAGAGAAAACATAGTGCCATAATTGAGGATGATTGTTTATGAAGACGTTATAAAGCAATGAGAACTGAGCAATGTGTTATCTACTTTCCTTCAAGCAACGTAATGTGATATTTCTTGTCGAGTGCATGTACTAGTATTGAGGGGAAACCCCTACAAACAGGAAGAAGCAGGCAACAACAACAAAAACAACTTGCACAACATTTAGCGTTGAAGGGCACGAACTAAGAGAAACTGAAACAAAAAATAGCAACCTAAACAAAGAAACAACAAAACACAATATATTCCTTGGCATAAACTTCTGGCTTGAAGTTTCTACATAGGAATGCAAGGAATGAGTACTTGGGTTCCACGGTGCATGAATTATGCGCTGGTATTATGCTTAAAGTTTGAGTGCCTGGAAGGAGGACCACAGCTTCTGATACACGTATGTAGTACATTGCTGTATACATGTGTTCATTCACATTATACACTCTCTCATACCTACCCACAAGCCAGCCTCCGTCACAATTTCTTCTTTTTTAGATTTTTTTTTCATCAAGTTTATACGAACAACAACAAAAGCACTTAACGTTTAGTGGAAAAAAAAAACATTTTCCCTGTAAATATTGTTCTGATGAAAAAATAAAAAACAGCAAAACGTAAACGCATATGCACACACAGTCATATAAACACATTTACAAACATATACACACACATTATTATGTTTTGTTCACCTGTCAAGTAATGCTACATCCCCATAGTGTGGATCGAATTCGCCTTTCAGTGCTCTTTGTAATGTTGACACTGTCGCCAGGAGCACCTAGAGTCAATATGAAAATGCAAGTCACTCTTCTACTACTCCACCCCCCCCCCATTTCCATCTCCCTCTCTCTCTCTCGCTTTCTCTTTCATGGACCTCTATAAGTCTAAGTGTTTATATGTATAGGTTTTCCCGGCCAATTTCGCACTTTTGTCAGTCCATTTGATAGAAGGTTCATTCAATTTAGAGCAAACCCTCGTTATCGCACAGTCTGTCTTTCAAATTTGCAACTTGTGCTTTCAATCATTTAGCATTTCGATCAATGAAATTTGCACATGTGGCTTTCGAATTCGTAAAAAGGGTATTCAAATCGGCAGGTACTCTATACGTTCATTTAAATTCGCCATCACTGGTCGAAAAGGGCATTAGAGTCATTTAATTTCGCGAATGGGTAGTCAAATTCCAAACATTCTTTTTAGAGTTAGATATACTTCATGTTATTTCGTTTTTGAAAAGCTGAGAAAGGTTAAGTGTGTATTTCGATGTTACTTTTTTTTTTCCATCCACACACTGTCATGACTGTTAAGCAAAAGTATTATATTTTTGACCCTATAACTCGAGTTTGTTGTTCTGTAAAGCCATATTTCTGTCATACATGTCATCATAGGCATACATGTACCAGTGCTATACTCATCTTCTTACAGTCATAACAGCACAAGTTAGATACAGACGTATCTCAAGAAGACAGAGAAAGTATAAAAACATGTGACGATCATCACACCTTGACTACCTACAACTGGCCGACATACTAGGAATAAAGCGCTCAACGGCCAGATAAATTGTGGCCACATGCACTATCTTAGGACTGGGAGACTGCACATTGAAAAAATAAAAGCTGTCGCCAAAATCTCTAAGATAAATATGAAAATATGAAATGATAAGATGCTTACAAAACAATAACTGTTACGATGAAAAAAATAACAAAAGAACCAAAGCACAAACATGTCTGCTAAATTGACTGCAGAACATGTTAAATTGTATGCCCCAAAATGAATTCGAATGAACGAGTACAGCATATACGTGATCACGTGACTGTATTATTCTAAATTATTGAATGAACGAATAGCAAAATGGTGCTTGTATTACGAATATCAGTTTTAAAAAAGTGTTGATTAGAATGAGGTTAAACATAATTCGAATGCTCCAAAATGAATTTGAATGAAGAGATCATAAAATTGAAATACCGAACATGTCATCTATATAAATAGGCTAAATTTTGCTAAATTGAATGCAGCAATAAGGAACTGGACTGACAGAAGTGTGAAATTGGCCGGGAAAACCTATGTCAATGTATGCGTATATGTATTAGTGTATGTATGGATGCATGTGAATGATGTATATAATAATGTATATGTATATGTATAATTATGTATACATGTAGGTCCTATGTTGTATGTTTGTTTGTATGTGGGACTAACTGGTTTGTATACATGTATGGAACTATTATGTATCCCTACTAGTGATGTATGGCCCTTCAATGCCCTTTACATGTATTTGTGCGAATATGCATCCATAGTATATACCTTCCTGTAGAAAGTCCAAGCCGGGTGGATAGTCTGCAAAATAATGCCAAAATGAAAGACAGCCCACTGCGCAAGCATGCAACAGCTGTATGAAGAGCTCCGGCCTGTACCAGGTATGTCGAATCGAGAGCTACTGAGTAAGTTCGAAGGCGGAGAAAAACGTATAAAAAAGGTCGACTGCATTCGCATCAGAGCGATATTCTGAAAATCATTATTTTCAACCCATAAAGTAAAATCAAAGTGCTGAGTATTTTCGTGAATGACGTCATAAAAGTAAACAAACACCTAACTGCACTAATTGACACGCCTTTGCGTCCAGATTGACGAGTGACGCAGAAATACGGGGATTTTTTTTTTTTCAGTTTCTTCCCGAGAGAGGCGTGTACTATGTGTGTTTGTGTGAGTGTATTATGTGTGAGAATGTTGTGCGGAAGTATGTGTGTTGAATAATCTTAATGCGCAGTTCAATACTGCACTATTCTGGGCATCGTGTCCTACAGTATGTGTATACTTGTGATCATTATTTTGGTTCTGTATGTGTGTCTTTTCTGTTTCCTTTAATGACGCGTCATCTACTCAGTACTCTGTTCTATTTGACATCGTCACAGCGATTGTGCCGATGCCGATGTAGGGACCTACAGATCGTTAGACGAAAATCGCGGAAGAAGGAAGACATGTCATACAGAGATAAGAGGATAGTTCGCATAGAAAAAAATAGCTATTGAAAAAAAAAATGATTTTGACAATTTTTTTTTTTTTTTTTTTTTTTTGGGGGGGGGGGGGGGGGAGAAGGGGTCAACATTTTTAGTGTTAGCCAGGGGTATTTTACTTGGTTTGTAAAGAACGGACTTTGTGAGCCTCACTGTGAATGCCTTTAGCCAAGTCTTATATCGCGCATTATTTTGACAACAATAATCATCTCTAAAGCTGTTACAGTAAACTGTTTTTGGATTACATAGGTTCCTAAAAAAAGTGAAATCTTTTGGATTGTCTTGTACGTATGGAAGTTGTGGACTTCTTTGTTCAACGACAAGGACAATTGACTATATATCACTGCAACAAATAGATCGTTCTGCAAGAATTGACATCGTTTACTGTGGGCTTAAATGTTCTTTTCAATTTTTAGAATAGGGAATCTGTGTCATCGTGAAAGCCTGCATTGCTCGATAGGCTTATATTCAAACAGCAATGATACGTTTGTGTGGATCATGATCATTTTGAATAGGTAAATCGTAAGAGCAGATTCTGTTGGGAATATATCCCGACACTTGAATATTCCTATAAACAGTCGAATAGGATTATTATCTATCATGTCCATGGCATTATCGATATACTATCAAAATAAAAATGTTATGGTATACGAAGCACTGAAAAGGAATTTGCATCATCTGTTGCCACCTGTTGATGACAAATATGGAAAAGAAAGAGCACAATATGTTTATTTCCTCTGTCAATAGGGGTATCCTCCGTGAAGTTCGAACAACGCTTCTTCTTTTTTTTTTTTTTTTTTTTTGATGGATAAACAGAGCAATGTAGATACAACAAACATGATAGAAGCGTCATAACAATGACTTTGTTATGTCAGATGTTTTTATGATCCATGGTTGACTTCATAGAAGGAGAGAGCTGAAAAAACAAACAAACAAACACCTACCCCTGTTTCATGGGAATTCCCATTTTATATCCTTTTCATTAACGCTTCAGTCTATTTGTTGTTGTTGTTTTGTTTTGTCCAAGACACGTAAGAAGAAGGAATCAACTGCTTTACAAACTGTTTGAGGAATACGTTCTATAATAATTACATCCCATGCGATCAAAATGTGATTTGACAACCGACCTTTCATATCTGGTGGCAGAGTGATAAGTGTGGATTGGAAGGTGAATGGTATACATAATCATATTACTCACAAGAATACATTCTTGCTATCTAATTGATATATTGATATATATATATATATATATATATATATATATATATATATATATATATACTTATTCCGGCTGATTTAAAAGCAAGTAGATTAAAAGAACAATCGGATGTGAGAAGTAGGGTAACATCATCACAGGCACACTGGTAATGGACTCTTGATTTTCAAGCGGGGATCACGAATTTGAATCCTGCCCGTTCCCTTCGCCCTTGTATTGGGCGAGATGCTGTTTACCCACAATGTACCTCTCTGCAAAGATGTAAATTGATATAAAAAATAGTCCCTATATGTGATAGCAAAATAATCACCATCACCACCACCAACGACAATTAAGAACACCATCAAAACCACCAACATAGGAACTACCTTGATTTTTTGAAAGGTTCTTTGAGGTTATTCTATACGAAACCTGTCTTGCTACACGTTTGGGCATTTAATAGTCTAAGTAAGATGCATTGAACATGTCATTGTGGTATACTTATTTCACCTAAATTTTATTGTTGATGATATCACTTAAGGCAAGGGAATTGTTATGTTAGGTTAGTTTGTGCAGAAGAAATGGATTTATACAGTATGACGATATTACAATATGAACATTCGTGAAAGGTATTTGAAAAAGAAAAACACATCTAGAATTTGTATTTTGTACTGTTTCTACATCAGTCAAAGTCAGCATGTAATGGTTGTCATGTGACCTTTCTATCTCACCTCTGCAGCAGACTCCACGATCGATCGTCTGGCTTTCTAGAAATGGACATTGGCGAGCTAAAGCGCATTCACATCTCAAAGAGTTAAGCCCATTACATGACATCTGTCTGTACACCATGTCAATGCAATATTCTGTTCCGTAAACCTTGATAGAGCAGGTGCTGTGGCATGCACCCGCGCGTTGCTCTTGGCAACGATTGGCCTAGCCTTTAAACAAGGCGACTCGCTCTGCGTGCCCCCGTATAGCGCGGTTACCCCACAAACCTGTTGGCCGGTGTCACAGTCGATCCGTTCCGGGTTCCGGGGGAACCGATATACTGGTCGAATCCAGTCGATTAGTTCCGCGGAACGAATATACCGCACAATAGGCCGTACGCAGAAACGTTCCGCAACCGCCGATCCTATCCGGGTTGTGCGAGTAGGCCTCATTAAAAACAAAATAATATCTGTGTATTGTGGATGCTGATACCAAACCAAAAAAATCTAAGAAAGCTATTTCTTCATTTTTTAAATGATATTAAGGACAAACCTATTTTTACGTTCTGATAATTTCCCTTTAAATGAATCATATTATAACCTCGTACAAGTAGCGCCTACAATGTATTAGCTAAATAGCATGCACAAATACGTACGAGTCGATCATCTGGAGCCGTTGCGCAGTGTACGATTAGCCTTTATTTATAGACAAAACTTCAAAGAACAGTTCAACGAAAGAGCATGATAATACTATAGTTATAGGTCCTACATTTATAAGAGACTGCTTGAAGTGGGAAGGAAGAGAGAGGGAGGTTTTGCTGATAGGGTACAGCAAGGATAAACATGTTTTTTTTTTTTCGGTGAGCTTTGTTCTGATAAGAAAATTATTGTTCAGCTGTACTTCAAAACAAAAAAAGAATTTTGGTCTAATAGTCTGCAAACAAATTGTTAATGTGTATGCCGTGTATGCAGGGGACTAAATGGAGCTATGCATTTGGATTTCATTTCAATTATCTATTTTATTCTCATTTTTCTTTCAACAAAACATAACACAAAGTAAATCAAAAATGCAAACATAAGCAAGTATACATTACAAAGTATGACATTCAATGGTAATTAACAAACTAATAAAGATATGCACACATACTGGTATTACAAAGTTATGTTTGCAGGGTAAAAATGAGAACTAAGAGGTCCACTAAAAAGCGTTGGTTGTAGATTTTAGACCACTCTAAAATATCTTCAAAAATACTTATCATAATTACAAGTGCGTAATTATGCATAATGCAAAAAATAAGACAAAATGAAAGAAACAACAGAGACACAACAGCGTGACATGACTAAACTGAGGGGAATATACGAATGAAAGGATTAGAGCAAAAACAAAATTAAAGGAAGGAGAGAGAGAGAGAGAGAGAGTGCCTACACGCTGAACAGGATAAACGGAAGAGGAGATTTATCGATTGATTACTTAAATTGTCCACTCTGGAAATTCTTTATACATTGGATATCGCAACAAAATTTACATTCAATACATCACAGGTACACCACAATCAGACATGTCATAGAGTACAAAATGAAACTCACTCACATTAACATACATTGACGTATGCACCATAATAACAATACATTAACCCGACACTTACAACTACATGTATACAAAAACTATTGATATACAGCTGTATACGAATTGAATTGAACTGAATTGAATTTATTTATTTATGGATACATGGATTAAAATTTCTTTATTTTAAGCTGTTGATGTAAAGCTATTATAACTCGAGATGAATAAAATTTTCCTTTGTTTACTTTTCTCCTTATTTTTCTCCTTCGCACTCTAAATCTCTTCTTTATTCTTTATTTTTTATTCTGTGTTGTTTTTTTCTCTCTTTGTTAGCCTACCGCTTTTACCCTTTTTACTTTTTATCTAAAAAGATGCCATTTTGGGGTACATTAAGCCATATTTCTGTCTGTTTCCTGTCGATTCATGTTATACATGTAGTTTATTATAGCTGTTTTTCATTTTCTTATCTCTTTCAATTTCTGTCTATCCCATCGCCACTATTGGCTTCACACCTTTTACATGTGCATATAATATGTGTTTCCATTAAAAATGTATGTACATATATAAATGAAACTTAATGTTTACGAAGAGAAAATGTAACTTTTTTTTTATGGAACACCAGATTTCGGACATAGGTGCACTGTTTGGATATTCAAGTTATAGGGTATCACTAGAAGTCAGAAAATTTACGTGAGTTTGTGATATATGACCCCATATTTTGCATGCACTCTACGATGTACAGGCATGCTAACCCGGAAACATTACACTGCACATTACTTGAATATGAGACCATTCTGAAGCAAATAATTTTCACAGAACAAAAATGCACTCTTAAATGAATCCCCCAAGGATTGGAACAATCATCCCCCAGCATTCCCACTGATTCCCGATCATCAGTTACAAGCCATCCCCTTTTAACAGAAGATATTTTTGGGGGCCTCAGTCCCTATCATGGAGAGGGAAGACATTCAAGATTGAACGGATGGTACAGTGTTGACTATAAGGTGGTGTTCAGAACAAACAATGAGAAACCTGCAATACTAAACAGCAGTAAATTCTTTTAGGAATTCAGAGTTCATTTTACACAAATTAGCTTCAAATTGCTGAGATATATGTAGCTACAGTGCGTACAAAAAAGCAACAAGATTCAATTTCGAATTTGTGAAGATGGTGTTTACTTTACTCCAAAGTAAGTAGCAACATCATAAAGCCATATAATCTCCTCTTTCCAATGACATCTTATTTATTCTTACACGGTCACGGATGGCTGAGTTTCAGTTAGTGAGACCAGCATAAATCCTTTTTAATTCACTTTTTTTTTAATGTTCAGACTGGTGAGACATACCTGGGGCCCTTCTTCTTTGAAAACAACCGCAACGAAAATGGATGCTTACAAATTCTAAATTAACATGTGATTCCTGAATTAATGGAAAATTTTCCTGTGCAACAAAGGGGTGTGTTCAGACGCCTATGATGGGCACAGGATAGCGCACCAGCCCATCGACTAGTTGCAGTAAGAAACAGATTGGCTGAGGTATTTGGAAATCGGGTGATTGCCTTGTATCATGGTGTGCAGCCATTGGCCACCAGAATCTCTGGATCTGACTTCTTGCAATTTTTCCCCCTCTGGGGTTATCTCAAGAGCAAAGTGTTCATTACCCTTCAACCTGACATTGCAACTCTGAGACAAAGAATCACTGAATTTGAAGCTCTACGCCATCAAGCCACAATGATTCGCAGAGTTGTGCGTGAGATGGAGAAAAGAGCTAATCTCTGTGTTGAAAGGAATGGTGGCCATGTTGAGGGGCATGGGATGTAATGTTAAAAAGAGATATCCGAAAAAACAATGGTAAGTTGTGGTTATTAATTTCATTATTCCATTAATTTGTTAAGTTAATTTCTGATAAGGTGCATTGATTCTTGCAGGGTCTAAACTTGGTCCCAAGTCCAATTTACCCATTGTCTAAAAAGAATGATTACTTATGCCATCCATGACCGTGTATGCATAAATAATTATCATTTTGAAGAGGAGTATCATATGGTTTTAAGATGTTGCTACTCACTTTGGTGTAAAGTTAACACAATCTTCACAAATTTGAAATCAAATCTTGTTGCGGTTTTTTTTTTATTCGCATTGTATAAACAAAGAGACCCTAATTAAAGGATGGACCCACCTTATCTGCCCACTACACATGTCTTTTTTTCAGTATAAAACCGATTTTGTATAATGTACTTTCAATTTCTCTTAGAATCGTACGCTCTCTATTTCAAATGTGCTTTCTAATTACAAGTCTTGCAAAACGTTAAATTTTCAATCGCCCATCTCAACCAAAACTATACTGTATCTCTTTAGAATACCTTTCCTGTTTGAAGTAATCTCTGTGTATAGATAGACCGCCTCCCCAATAGAGAGAGAGAAAAAAAAAAACCACACACACACACATTCATATGCACATACACACGGACACAACATATAATAAAGACAACTTAACACACAAAAACAAAATTCATCGCGTCATTTTTAGTTGTTACAACTGAAAAAATAATGAACCAAACGAACATGCATGTATGACGTTGACGACCATATTGGTCGTTATATCGCACTAAAATGATTAGACTCTGTGCCCTGAAAATAGACATTAAAATGAAGGTGGACTATTTGAGCCCATAGTATGTGTAATATGAAGGTCCTTGTATTACAGTAGTTAACATGAAGCATGCCGAACATCCCAATTACAGTTACTCATTCGGTTATTCCGTTCAAAATGATTCAAATCAGAGAGAGGTTGGCATGTTCAACGTCACATCGTGCAGAACTCTACAGAGCAGAGTTCTGTGACTGTACCATGGCCACCATGACGACGAAAGAGATAAGGGAGGGGAAAAAGGAATCGCTTTGTAGTCCGGGTTTCAAATTGGCAACTTTGTTCGGTTGGCTGGTCAGAGAGATTTGGAGAAGTTCATTGGCTGTAGAGGGAGACTGGAAGAGTACATTTCACTGAAGGGGTGTTTCCCCATTACCACTTTGTATACATTGTACGGTAGAGACCCGGAACGAATCGGCGGTGGGGGATCTTATCGGCGGTGAGGCAAAAATCCCGCCGATCGGATCTGGGGGATCTTATATACCGGCCACAGTCCGCCGATAAGTTCCGGCGGAACTTATCGACTGGCCGGAACGGATCGCCTGTGACACCGGCGAGTGGAGCGAGCCGCCTTTATCCACTCGTTCAGGGATGTGTACTTTTGTCGTTGTTGTTGCTTTATATTCTTTGACAAATTTGCGTACAAATTTGACGCAGAAAATATACACGGCACCAAGGCAAGCCGCGCGCGCTTGCTAACAAATTTGTACGCAAATTTGTCAAAGAATATAAATTTGTTAGCAAGCGCGCGCGGGTTGCCTTGGTGCCGTGTGTATTTTCTGCGTCAAATTTGTACGCAAATTTGTCAAAGAATATAAAGCAACAACAACGACAAAAGTACACATCCCTGATGAACGAGTGGATAAAGGCGGCTCGCTCCACTCGCCGGCCAACAGGGGTCCCAGTCACAGAACTTTGTAGAATGATCAAGTGGGGTCTGAAAGCATAGCCAGCGCACGCGATCTCCGCCATTTTGGTTAGTCTTTTGTTACGTCACGGCTTAAGTGCGCGCAGCAGGGTTTGCAGAGTTACAGCATAGCGCAGGCCTACGCTGATTTTTTTTTTTCTTTTTTACCTCCCCCTGTTCATCGCAAGCCGTGACGTAACAGAAGACTAACAAAATGGCGGCATGTAATGTGCGCGCAACTGGCTATAAACACCGAACTAAAACATAGTGGAATGCGTGTTCACCCTGGAAATACGCAGCCACCAAAACTTGCTACCACCGCCATTTTGATAGGGCATTTTTTCCTTATATGGAGTGCACGCTGTGTGGATCCAACCACTCTCTCATTTTCGACTGTTCATGCACGCGTCATATCGCGCACCCCACCCCCACTTCCTCATCAATCGCGCACACACTGGTAACACGTGAGGTATATGGTATGATCAAGGAGGTATGTTCAATTCGGTGTATTGTGGCATAGATAAAAATGGCAGTGGTAAAAATGGTAGAGGTAAAAATGGCAGAGGTGAAAATGGCAGAGGTAATAATGGCAGAGGTAAATAATTAAGACAGTGGTACAAAATTAAACAGAGGTAAAGTTGTCAGTGGTCGAAATGTCAATGCATGGTCAAAATGCCAGAGATAAAAATGTCATTGATAAAAATTTAGTCGTAGAAATGCAAGATGACGAGGTAAAAGTGACAGAGATTTCATTTTCCTTCATGTTTCTGACACCTTTCTAGCAATACGCGCTTTTCGTGCCTTCTCCTGAAATTAAAGCACGGGGGAGACCGGGGAGAAAAGGACATTATTGACTACCATACCAATGCCATACAGCTCTACAGGTATCTTGTCAGTAAAATATCAAACTTAGATCTCGTAGGTCCTATACTATGTTAATAGGTATTTTAATAAGTGTGCAAACTTCTGAAAATAGAATTGCTTGATAACAGACATGCAGGTATGAAAAATTGACAGGGATCTTTTACTGTTTTTGTTATCACTGGGAGAAATTTAATATGGCATAGTGTTACATTTCTCCCCGCAGCACATGTAAATCCTACTTTGGTCATGATGGTTATCTAATTTCTCTCCAGGTTGTCTCATTTCTCAGCGCTTGATGTCCCATTTCCCCCCAAATTAGGGGTTAAACAAATCACTGATTATACACGAAAATGTTATATATATATATATATATATATATATATATATATAGGGGTATCACAAAATGCTCTACTAATGTTCCTACACTCCTGTGCTACATACTCTCTCTTAAAAAAAAAAATATCGAGTGAAAATATTCTCTCTTAAAGGAGTTAATACAAAAAAGAGTGAATTTAGAGTGAAATTGGGGTGAATTTTGAGTGAAAATGTTCATTTTCACTCATTTTGGAGTGACCTCAGGGATCACTCCTAAATCTTTGAACAATGTAATGAAATATTTTGCAAGAGCCTACTGATGTCTGCCGATACAGCTGTATGTTTTTTGCGTTTTGTATTTTTACTTCTACATTATGTCGTGACTATTCAGGCCTTGTGAGAAAGATATAGGCTCCTACGAAACCTGAATGTGAGAAAATAACATAGAACAGGTGAAAAATTAGCGGTTCGCTTCGACAATGTCTCCTTCACTTCTTTACACTAAACAGTTCAAAAAATGAAAAATAATGACAATATACTAGCCTGGAAGTGAGCGGAATTCGTTTGTGTAAGAGTGTGTATGTGAGAGTGAATGTTGTATATCTGCGTATTATAGAAGTATATGTTTATACCAAAAGTGGGTTCGTGCGTGTGTGTGTGTTTGTGTGTGTGTGTGTGTGTGTGTGTGTGTGTGTTTGTGTGTGTGATAACTTCATTGGGCGAAACAACGTATAGGATTATACTGTTTAAGGGCTATGCAGCATTGTTGAAACCCCCTTTAGTAATAATAATAATAATAATAATAATAATAATGATAATGATAATAATAATAATAATAATAATAATAATAATGATAATTTTCCATAGGCCTATACTAGGCTCTTTTTTTAGCTGGTTTATTATTCCTCTGAACAGACAGATTACGCCACTGCACTTGAATCAAAATCAGAATAATGAGAGTGCTGTCATCTTTTTAAAACATAATTCAATAAATATTCTTCAAATCTGCAATTTGGATTTGATAATTTGATAAATACAGTTTGCTCTGGCTATAGGTTATTATTCAAAACCTCTTCATACGTTTCCTCTGACGAAATCGCTGTCATTACTTCTGACATTTTACCTCTGCCATTTTTACTTCTGCCATTTTTACCTCTGCCATTTCTACCTCTGCCATTTTATACTATGACATTTTTACCTCTGTCATTTTTACCTCTGCCATTTTTACCTCTGCCATTTTTACCTGGCACCAATCAGGTTCCATAGCTAGATAGAGCTAGAGCCTACGACAGTGACACTGACAGTGTGTAAATTTATGATGATGATCGATGGTGATGATGTTGATGATGCCATGATTAAGATCAAATCCACAAATGAATGTTCGTTTTGCCAAATTTTGGTGCGTTTCAAATTCCATGAAACCGTGGTCCCGAAACCGTACCGTACCGGCGTACGTCTGATAAAGTCCATCTTAACGTATTGATAGCCATAATCTGAAATTTGATCGATAAATCAATTAGGGAATTGTATTGGTATAGGTACAGCTGTAATTCTCGGTGTGCATCATCCATGAATGATTACCGCTTTATCGACCCGTTCTTTTCACTGAAGTCCATTTTAGCCGTATATTTCAGGCCTAACGTTATGCAGATGGTCTACGCTAGATCTAACAATAACATAGGCCTAGGCTACAACTGTCACATTGTATTTATGTACATTTACAATCATGATAAAAAAAAAAAATTTGATTTGACATTTACTGATTTAGCACAACTTAAACTTAAACCTGAGCTGCTACTTCTCCTACAGGTATAGGCAGTAAAACAATCGATTTAAAGAAAATGTCTCCATGCGCTGTGTGAATAGTGCATTAACACAAGCATCGGTGTCAATTCGCGAAAACGTCTCGCAAAAGTGTTTATAGCCTTGTCAGCGAAATTATCTACGCAAAAATAACAGCGTATACATTAGTAGAGATTGTGTGTTATGCTGAGACTAAGAAATAATGCACTAAGAGAATAAATGTGTCTGAAAGAGAGAGACTTAGATAGAGAAAAAAAAAGTGGAAGAGAGTAAGGGAGAGAGAATGTGGCACAGACAGAATGAGTAGAATTTACATGTACACCAATTCGACTTTGCCATGGAAAATTGGTAAATGTACTTCTGAGGGGGGGGGGGGGGAGGTACAAATGGGATATACTGTAAAAAGTGGGGGAGAGGCATGCCCCCTCAATCTTTTTTTTTTCTGGGGGATGCCCCCCCCCCCCCCTTTTCAATTTTGAAAATTAATAGGACTGTAATGTTTGTATTTATTTAAACTTTAAATGACAAATTTATATCAATAATTTTCTTTAACTTAAGGTTGAGTCTATTTTGATGGCAAATTTTCACACACACACACACACAAATCAGCTCGCTCTCTCACATATCATCGAGTCTCATGCATTGACCCTCTCCCCCAGCTCACAATTAATCATGTATTTGTAGCCTGTTTGAAAAATTCCAGGATATTCTTGTAAATTCCAGGAGTTTTTAGTGTTGATTTCAGGAGGACTGACCTTGAAAAGTGCATGGAAGCACTGATGATATGAAGCAATAAGACAGACGCAGGATCTTGCCTGCTTTTGATGAGCACTAACTGAAACTCTGGGCCTAACTTCTTTTAGTGGCGAGCATTATGCCTAAATTAAAGTGCTTATTAATGAAGAAACTTCGATTTATTTACGGTGCATATGTAATTCTAGATTTAATAAAGCAATCTAGAAATTCAACAGCAAGAAAAAAAAAAAAAAAACGCCGCAAACATGTTAAAAGAACTAATGTGAGTCCTCCGCATAGCCGCCATACAGCCTACACATTGCACAGCGCCCGTGCACACATGATTTCGTCGAGCTCTAGACCCTTTTTATCGACTTTGTCAAACTGGCAAAAGATCGAGAAGTTTAACTCGAAGTTTTGCCAGTGTGACCGCAAACTTTCCACGTAACTTTCCGCCAAACTTTTCGATCTGTTTGCGGGCTATGTCTCCGAAGCGCAAGGCCATTGTCATGTACAAACGTGCATTATTGTTAGGTCATAATCACCAGCCACTGGACGGCGTACTCTTGCTTGCGCGCGTACCAGTGGCCCAGTCTGACCGCGCCTAAGCGTGCACTCCATATAAGGAAAAATTGACCTAACAAGATGGCGACGCAACACGGTAAATTTGGCTGCACGGTCTCGTGTATGTTGGGAATAGGGACACGCATTCCACTATGTTTTAGTTCGGTGGCTATAAAGCTACGCATGGGTTGTGAATGGGCTATTTATATCTGTGGTCCCAGTCAGACCGCAACACCCTGAAAAGCCTTCTCATTTATCGTACGCGTATGCATGGACCTTGCGGACATGAATACGTAATGAGCTGGAACACCATTATTTTTAGAGTCCCTGTAAATCTAAACGACATTACCAATCTTCCTGATTAATACCTCGATAAAAAGCTGAAAAGTTGTACTTTGATGACATCCGACTATATGAAAGGTTGTGACATATAAAATATACTGAACAAGGAAATTATAAAACATAAAATTTGCATATTTTTCATTTTTCTTAGGGGGTACATTAGAACAATGAAATAAACGTGGACCAAAATCGAAGAGGTATGAAATGAAAGAGGAAATATCATACCATGGAAATATGATGACTTCATGTGGACTGATTATTGGAACGGGTCAGGTGATCGAATAAATCATTGCGTTGTACAGTTAATTTTTGACGAGATTTCAGTTTGCCGCGAATACGCGTTTCTGATTGGTTAATTCCCTCTGAGTGGAGAGTTGAAACAGTTGGTCAGCGCAGAAGGACAGTAAACGTGTGCTGTACATACAGTAATACTCTGTGTGCAGATAAAAGTGTAGGACCCTATGAGTGTGTGTGTGCGCGCGCACGATGTATGTATACGCGCTCGGGCTAAGATCTCCACGTCAACAACAAGAACAACGCTCCACTCTGATCGACAGCTCAACTTTGGCTTGGACTTTGTTTACTCAGCTAGCAGTAACTGTTGCATAGACGAATGGCTCATTATTAATCAATAATAAAAGATCAAAAACTTATTGTGCACACATAGTTCTTTGGGGATCTCTATTGTGAATTACAATAATTATTCCATCTAATTCCACTGTATACATCGCTGAGTGATTTAACTAATGATACCGTGGGAGCGCATGATTATGCATGTATCTCAAATTGCCACTCCACGATTTTCACTCGACGAGACTTTCAATTTTTATAGTTTTCTAAGCGAGGGACCAATTCAGTTCTTACTGTGCTATTATAACAAGAATCTCTAGAACGTTGGATATCAGTAATGAGTTGATTCAACTTTGGAACGGGTCGGGTGATCAATAAATAGAAAGCCTTGTCATAATATGTTCTAGGATCGTTTTGAAAAATGTCAGTAGGATGCGGTGATAAGAATAACGGTATCATAAGTTTATTTCACATGATATAAGCATTAAAAAGTCTAATTAATATCAAATATTCACAAATCATGTCAATTAGTCACGGAGAGTAGATCTTCATGTCGTCAATAAATGAATCTCGTAGACCATGCATTTTGTCTCTGAATTATCTCGCAAAATCTCGGGTGTTGAGAAGGACATGCGCAAAAACCTGCGCGTACGATAAATTTTTGATTTGAGCTCATTAACAGCAGCGTTGCGGTCTGACTGGTCCGTTTCATGAAAGTCTTAAGAGAGACTTTCTCTCTCCTAAGTCACACTTAGGAGAGACTTTGCTAAAAACCGTTTCATGAAAAAGCTATCGCATAAAGCTATCACATAAACTCAGACTTAGGAGAGACTTTTTTCTACAAACCATTTCATGTACGAAGCTAGCACATAAAGTCTCTCCTAACTTGGCAAAGCTATCACATAAATCTAGGAGTGGTCAGGAGCACTCCTAAGTTTATGTGATAGCTTTTTCAGAGAGCCATTGTATCAAACTTTTTTCTCATTTTTGGAGAAATTGACCCCAAATTTGGCATGTGTGACCACTGTCAAAGGTAGATGTGCAAGACATCTTTTTCGTTAATATCGCGTAATGCTTTGCCATGGCAACGACATATTTTCATAAAAATCATACAAATTGTGGATTACACTACTACACTCAGTTTTAAAGCAATGCAGTTGAAATTCAGCATAGAATCAGATCAAAGTAATGTG
The DNA here is from genome assembly GCF_964275005.1 of Diadema setosum. Lineage (NCBI taxonomy): Eukaryota > Metazoa > Echinodermata > Echinoidea > Diadematoida > Diadematidae > Diadema > Diadema setosum. The sequence goes on from NC_092698.1 coordinate 18,778,430, forward strand.
TAGTTGTGCAAGACGCTTTTTTCCGTGTGTGGATGTGAAGAAATCTGTTGCCATGGCAACAACAGTTTTTTTCTATACCAATCATACAAAGAAATATGTGGAATGATCTAACTTCGTATAGTTTTTTAGCATTTGACCTAAATCTTGGCACATGTGACCGCTACAGTATGTAGATGTGCAGAACTAATCTTTTGTTGATGTTGAACAATGCGTTGCCATGGTAACAGCATTTTTTTTTTCACTTAAAAGCACCTAAAAATATTGTGAATTCAGATAAATTTGTCAGTCTTTGAGCAATGGCTTGAAATTTGGCACATGTGACCGGTATAGTACGTAGATGTGCAAACTTCATTTTTCGTCATTGTTGAACAATGCGTTGCCATGGTAACAACAGACTTTGAATAAAAAGCATACAAAACTATTGTGGATTCAGCCATCTCCCTCAGCTTTTGAGCATTTGGCTTGAAATTTGGCACATGTGACCACTATGATATGCAGTTGTGCAAACTTCAATCTTTCTTAGATATGGAACATTGTGTTGCCATGGTAACAGCATTTTCAATGAATATAATACAAAAAATTTGTGGATTCAGTTTACTCCTTCAGTATTTGAGCATTTTACTTGAAATTTGGCACATGAGACTGCTAAAGTACATTGACTGATGTGCGAATTTCTTCTTTGATCGTTGTCAATGTGTTGCCATGGTAACAGAGTATTTTGAATGAAAATCATATAAAAATACTGTGGATTCAGCTAACTTCCTCAGCTTTTGAGCATTTGACTTGATATTTGACACATGTGACAGTTATAATATGTATTTGTGCAAACCTTTCTTTCAAATTTTCTTCCATTAATATTGGACAGTGTGTTGCCATGGTAACATCATTTTTTATGAAAATCATAGGACTTACCAGTTTATTCATCCAACTCCCTCAGTTTTTGAGCACTTGATTTGCGATACGTAATTATGACACATATGACGAACAGATTTTTTTAATAAACAAAACACAACTTTATTCAATGTTGAACAATGCGTTCCCATGGTAACAACTTAAAAAAAAAATAAAACCGTATAAAGTTAGTGCTGGTTGAACGAACACCCTCAGTTGGAGGTGGGGGTAAAAATCACAATGAGTGATAGTTAAGTTTCTGCAGGTATTAATGGTTTCATACTTGGATTTGATTTTACTCATCAATTGCCACAATTGAAACACATTTCATTTAAAGATGCAGAATGACAAGCGCCGATAATGATTCATTCACCACTATCAATTTCATACTCATTAACCCTATTAAGCCCAAGCTATTTTGACCCTTCCCAGGCCCAAGGGGGGGGGGGGGGCACATTGTGCCCCCTATATAACTTTGTTATTGTTTGATGTCTCATCGTCATATTTGGCACATGGGTAAAGCAACTCATACTCTACATGACCGCATACTTGAGCATTTTCAAGGTCACCCATAGAGGGCGCTATTTATCAAAATATAAAGAAATACATAGGAAATATGCTAAAAACATGATTTTTCTGTATGATTTCTTTATCCCCAGTATATATGTCTTATCATAGACCAATATTTTTCATATTTGCCACAAATGATGTGCAAGTCAAAGCTGATTATTTGTTATGGTTGAAATTTCTCAAGGTCACCACATGGGGGCGCTATTCATAACAAAATAAAGAAATACATTATGAGACCTATGATGTATTGTTTGGGATAGGTACATGCATAGTAATCATAATTCATATTAACATAATATTGGAATTTTAAGTTTGCAGAGTGATAATGTGATAAACAAATGATATTAGAGGTATAACTTGGGTGAAGGAATCAAAATAACACAAAATAGAACGTCAATCTTTGGAAAATACTGTTATTTTCAAGCATCTCTATTATATCTATTGTTTTATGCTGTTGGCACAGAAAAACAACGGAAATAATAGGAAAAACATTTCAAGGCCATAATTACTTCACATTCTGCTTCTTCAGCAAATTTCAGCCAAGAAACGCCCATTCCATACATTATAATATTGTAAATTTGAATTGGAACAGAAAAATACGCAAAAATCTGACTGACATGGTTGTCAGTTTATGGTTGCCATGGAAACCAGCAATATCAAATATAGCTAAATTATATATCAAAACGTTTGGAATAAGATTGTAGGAAAATTCACCAAATTTGGTTAAAATTGGATAAAGGGCGAAGGGTTAATATTAGTTCTACACAATTTAACTACATGTCATATGACAGATTATGTAACTGTAGAAACTATTGAAAAAGTTGTTGCTGTCAAATTTTCATATTCTGGTTGCCTGAGTCATTGGAAAATCTGATCTTGAAAACATGTATTTCATTATTCAATATCGTCATAATCAGAGCACAATTATCATAACCACAATGATTATACTGGTTAGAGTCTTTGTGAAATTATTATCACTCACAGTATTTTCTGGTATTACACTCTACTTCATTTCTACATAATAACTTATTCTTTATTATATCTTTCTGATCAAATTATACTTGCCCGCGTAGATATAATTTTCTAACTTGGTTACATAAAGTTTGCCGTCACACGCCTGGAAACAATAACAAAAATAATGCACTGCAACGTTCACTGGTGTATTTATGTTTGGATCACTTATACCTCAACACATCTTTCATAATCATTTGAAATATTTTCATGGTTTATTAATCAAATTGTGAAAGCAGCTGAACTTCAAGCAATTCTATCATTGCATATATTTGGTGAGCAAACAATGATATGTGTTGCAATCCACTCTTTTTGCACTCCGAGGTTCCCTACATCAGAATACTAATTATGATAATAGTAGTAATAATAATGACCTTGTCTACTACACAATAGCTTTTATTCATCAAAGCAATCAGAAATCAGACTGTTATGTGCTGATAGAGATTTGCATTTGTCCACTTTAAAATGGTTTCTTCCACTTTACTATAAATCTTCTTTTCGGTTTTTTTTATCTTTTTTTTATTTTATTTTTTTTTAGTGTGCTTCGATTCACCCGTTTGCTTTTCACCAACTTTTTTGCATGCTTAGCTGTTCTGTTTTGCTTTGCAATGCATTTGTTTCTCTTTTCTTCTAAGGGGGATTTATCTCATTTCTGGTTTTGGTTAATGCCTGGCAAAGCACTTATGCCATCACCTATGGACTCGTCTATGACAAAACTCTGAGTGAAGTTCAGCAGTCAAACTGCAATAGTCTGATTGTAGCTTCATATCTAACACTGCAATTGTGACTCTGCATCACAAAACCCCCAAAAAGTCACAAAAAGTCACCAAACATGGATTTCTGGTTAAAGGGATGGTGTAGTTTTGGTTGAGACCTGGTTTCAGATTTTTTTTTTTGTGTGTGTGTGTGTGTGATATAATGAGAAACCTCTTCTGAAATATGAAAGGGCACATAATTCCAAGAAGAATTCAATGTTTACTTGATGAAATTGGTTTTGAAATGGCTGAAATATGCAAAATAAAGCGATTCCTAATAAAAGGTGGAACCAACCTTTCATTAGAATCGCTTTTACTTTGTTTTACTTTGTTTTTGGATGTCTCAGCCATTTCAAAATCGATTTTCATCAAATGAACTTTGAATTCCTCTGAGAATGGTATGCTCTGTAGCACTTCATTAGTGGTTTCTTAATATCTTCCAAAAAGTTAAAAGCTCAATCCTCTTTCTGAAAGAGCAGACTCTAACATTTAAAATGATGTACAACTCAATTCAGATGGACTCTCCTAACCTATATTAGAAAAGCACAACCTCTGCAAACTCATAATCCTTTCCATGTTAGTTCCGACTTCCAGTTGTTTTGCTGGTTGTGAAACATTGATGTGTATACTACGTAAAAGATTACAGCCGAAATAATTAATGAAATCATCGTGATGTTCATATTATTTCACACTGTATTTTACAAATGAATAATTTCATTCTTTCAGAATGGTCCGTTATAATGAGGAAGAGATAGTCGTAAAAAGGATCATGAATTCAACCATGTCGTGTACCTTTCAAGGACACATGTACAAAATGCGAAGAGATTTTGGGGAGAAAAATACAAAATGCATTTTCAACCCCTGCTAGTGCAAACATCATGGAATACAGCCTAAATAATTAATAATCTAATCATCGCGATCCCGCTGGGCGCACACAGCGTAAAATAAGTTTAATAATGCATGTTACTCTGCTTGCACCCATGTTCACAAAAAAAAAGTAACAAATGTTTTTAATACAATGTGATTTTGTTTATTAAAATTTTATACTGTGTTTCACAAATGATATTTTCATTCTTTCAGAATGGTTCAATACACGAGGAAGAGATAGGTGTAGAAAGGATTACGAATTCAACCCTGTCGTGCACTTTTCGAGAAGGCATGCACAACACACGCGAAGAGATTTTTTCAGAAGAAAAATAAAGAACGCGTTTTCAACCCCTTCTTTTTTTCCAATTCATATTCTGTGTAGACCTGGATCTACGTACCACTACTAGGCCATACTATTACTACTTGATCTAGTTAGTCTAACCACTGTCGGACTCTCCAGAAAGTACTACCGGCCCTAACCCCGGGACGCTCCGTGTACACAGTTACACACTGTCCCAACACTGCGTGTTGGGGCTGGTCGCAGTTATACCGGCCCTAACCCCAGGGCACTCCCTGTTAGTTGTACACAGTGCTTCGCGTTCGGGCTGGTCGCAGTTATAACCCTAACCCCTAGTATTTTACAAGTTTTTGTTGTAGACCTAGAAATTAGTAACGTTAGATAGTAACATTAGGACTTGTAAACGTAACAATGACACAGGTAACGTATAGCTGGTTCTCTGTAGTGTAAATGCTAATGCTATAAGTTCACGTTAGGGCCTAAAAAACATTAGGCTTAGGCTAGGCCTATAATTCTGTTGGACAAAATAACCTGAGATTTTCTAGACTGAAAAAAAACCCAGATCTTTCCTGTCGATTTGACACAAAACAGAAAATTTGTATCACTTCTGAATACTATCCACACAGCTAACAGTGACAGTGTAATTATTCAATGTTAGACACGTCTTCAAAATATAATATTAATAATAAAATGCAGACCAATTCTTTACTTATGAAATTTCCGGTTTCTTCTTCGATCCCTTCACTATTCACGCCTTAAGTTACTTGCAATTCACCCATACATGAACAAATCGGGCAATTGCTCTCATGAAATATCTGCACGCTAAAAATCAACCCACAAACATTTCACTATTAGAATCTACTTGTAGAAGTTGTAGTAGCCCAAGACCCTACCATGCTAACAAACTAGGCAACCTAGGCCTACCTAAACTCAGCTGGCCATTTGGCCATTCAAACAAACGGCGATGGGCCTACGTGGGACTATTGTGATAACGCTAATACCGGTAAGATTAGATCTACATCTAGATAGCCCTTGGAGAATTGTAGAAGATTCGAACAAAAATATATCCAAATAATATCACATTATGAATCCACATGCATTACTTTTTAATTGCAGACAGCTTTAAATATACTCACTAATAGAAATATGTACTGGTAGCGGTGTAGAATGCAACTTAGCCTTCAGGATCTTACCTCCGTCGTAGATCTGTTGCCTCTGCGCTGTATACACTGTGTGTATACGTGCTATGTCTATGTAGCGAGTGCTCACCGCATGTAACACAATAGGGAGAATAGTTAATGATATGCTAATGATATGTTAATTAGTATTACCCTCGAACATGACGATTGAAAAAATTAAAGTCTCTCATAGCTTAGGAGAGACTTCGTGAAATGGTTTTTACTTCTCTGTGAAAGTCTCTCCTAGCTTAAGAGCGGCTTGGCCATTTTAAGATTTATGTGATAGCTTTTATGTGATAGCTTCATGAAACGGACCCCATATACAGTGAAACCCCATTATAACGAGGTCCGTGGGACGGCCAATATTGCCTCGTTATAACCGGTTCCTCGTTATAACCGTACGCACTAAAAACAAAGAAAACATAAGCATGGAGTCACATATACCAAGCAATCAAACTTATGAGCAGTCTTTGTGTTGTTATTACACAAGTAAATGGATCATTATCATTGAGAAAGAATAAAAAGGAATCATTTGTGAGTTGATACCAAAAGAATAAAAAAAAAGAAGGGGTTGAAAACGCGTTCTTTGTTTTTCTTCTGAAAAAATCTCTTCGCGTGTGTTGTGCATGCCTTCTCGAAAAGTGCACGACAGGGTTGAATTCGTAATCATTTCTACACCTATCTCTTCCTCGTGTATTGAACCATTCTGAAAGAATGAAAATATCATTTGTGAAACACAGTATAAAATTTTAATAAACAAAATCACATTGTATTAAAAACATTTGTTACTTTTTTTTTTGTGAACATGGGTGCAAGCAGAGTAACATGCATTATTAAACTTATTTTACGCTGTGTGCGCCCAGCGGGATCGCGATGATTACATTATTAATTATTTAGGCTGTATTCCATGATGTTTGCACTAGCAGGGGTTGAAAATGCATTTTGTATTTTTCTCCCCAAAATCTCTTCGCATTTTGTACATGTGTCCTTGAAAGGTACACGACATGGTCCTTTTTACGACTATCTCTTCCTCATTATAACGGACCATTCTGAAAGAATGAAATTATTCATTTGTAAAATACAGTGTGAAATAATATGAACATCACGATGATTTCATTAATTATTTCGGCTGTAATCTTTTACGTAGTATACACATCAATGTTTCACAACCAGCAAAACAACTGGAAGTCGGAACTAACATGGAAAGGATTATGAGTTTGCAGAGGTTGTGCTTTTCTAATATAGGTTAGGAGAGTCCATCTGAATTGAGTTGTACATCATTTTAAATGTTAGAGTCTGCTCTTTCAGAAAGAGGATTGAGCTTTTAACTTTTTGGAAGATATTAAGAAACCACTAATGAAGTGCTACAGAGCATACCATTCTCAGAGGAATTCAAAGTTCATTTGATGAAAATCGATTTTGAAATGGCTGAGACATCCAAAAACAAAGTAAAACAAAGTAAAAGCGATTCTAATGAAAGGTTGGTTCCACCTTTTATTAGGAATCGCTTTATTTTGCATATTTCAGCCATTTCAAAACCAATTTCATCAAGTAAACATTGAATTCTTCTTGGAATTATGTGCCCTTTCATATTTCAGAAGAGGTTTCTCATTATATCACACACACACACATACAAAAAATCTGAAACCAGGTCTCAACCAAAACTACACCATCCCTTTAACCAGAAATCCATGTTTGGTGACTTTTTGTGACTTTTTGGGGGTTTTGTGATGCAGAGTCACAATTGCAGTGTTAGATATGAAGCTGCAATCAGACTATTGCAGTTTGACTGCTGAACTTCACTCAGAGTTTTGTCATAGACGAGTCCATAGGTGATGGCATAAGTGCTTTGCCAGGCATTAACCAAAACCAGAAATGAGATAAATCCCCCTTAGAAGAAAAGAGAAACAAATGCATTGCAAAGCAAAACAGAACAGCTAAGCATGCAAAAAAGTTGGTGAAAAGCAAACGGGTGAATCGAAGCACACTAAAAAAAAAATAAAATAAAAAAAAAGATAAAAAAAACCGAAAAGAAGATTTATAGTAAAGTGGAAGAAACCATTTTAAAATGGACAAATGCAAATCTCTGTCAGCACATAACAGTCTGATTTCTGATTGCTTTGATGAATAAAAGCTATTGTGTAGTAGACAAGGTCATTATTATTACTACTATTATCATAATTAGTATTCTGATGTAGGGAACCTCGGAGTGCAAAAAGAGTGGATTGCAACACATATCATTGTTTGCTCACCAAATATATGCAATGATAGAATTGCTTGAAGTTCAGCTGCTTTCACAATTTGATTAATAAACCATGAAAATATTTCAAATGATTATGAAAGATGTGTTGAGGTATAAGTGATCCAAACATAAATACACCAGTGAACGTTGCAGTGCATTATTTTTGTTATTGTTTCCAGGCGTGTGACGGCAAACTTTATGTAACCAAGTTAGAAAATTATATCTACGCGGGCAAGTATAATTTGATCAGAAAGATATAATAAAGAATAAGTTATTATGTAGAAATGAAGTAGAGTGTAATACCAGAAAATACTGTGAGTGATAATAATTTCACAAAGACTCTAACCAGTATCATCATTGTGGTTATGATAATTGTGCTCTGATTATGATGATATTGAATAATGAAATACATGTTTTCAAGATCAGATTTTCCAATGAATCAGGCAACCAGAATATGACAATTTGACAGCAACAACTTTTTCAATAGTTTCTGCAGTTACATAATCTGTCACATGACATGTAGTTAAATTGTGTAGAACTAATATTAACCCTATAAAGCCCAAGAGGGGGGGGGGGGGGGGCACATTGTGCCCTCTACCAGATTTTCATTCGCCACTCCTTCGCCCTGTATCCAATTTTAACCAAATTTGGTGACTTTTCCTAAAATCTTATTCCAAACGTTTTGATATATAATTTAGCTATATTTGATATTGTTGGTTTCCATGGCAACCATAAACTGACAACCATGTCAGTCAGATTTTTGCGTATTTTTCTGTTCCAATTCAAATTTACAATATTATAATGTGTGAAATGGGCGTTTCTTGGCTGAAATTTGCTGAAGAAGCAGAATGTGAAGTAATTATGGCCTTGAAATTTTTTTCCTATTATTTCCTTTGTTTTTCTGTGCCAACAGCATAAAACAATAGATATAATAGAGATGCTTGAAAATAACAGTATTTTCCAAAGATTGACGTTCTATTTTGTGTCATTTTGATTCCTTCACCCAAGTTATACCTCTAATATCATTTGTTTATCACATTATCAATCTGCAAACTTAAAATTCCAATATTATGGGAATATGAAATATGATTACTATGCATGTACCTATCCCAAACAATACATCATAGGTCTCATAATGTATTTCTTTATTTTGTTATGAATAGCGCCTCCATGTGGTGACCTTGAGAAATTTCAACCATAACAAATAATCAGCTTTGACTTGCACATTATTTGTGGCAAATATGAAAAATATTGGTCATAATTGGACATAAATAAACTGGGGATAAAGAAATCATACAGAAAAATCATGTTTTTAACATATTTCCTATGTATTTCTTTATATTTTGATAAATAGCGCCCTCTATGGGTGACCTTGAAAAAGCTCAAGTATGCGGTCATGTAGAGTATGAGTTGCTCTACCCATGTGCCAAATATGACGATGAGATATCAAACAATAACAAAGTTATATAGGGGGGCACAATGTGCTACCCCCCCCCCCCCTTGGGCCTGGGAAGGGTCAAAATAGCTTGGGCTTAATAGGGTTAATGAGTATGAAATTGATAGTGGTGAATGAATCATTATCGGCGCTTGTCATTCTGCATCTTTAAATGAAATGTGTTTCAATTGTGGCAATTGATGAGTAAAATCAAATCCAAGTATGAAACCATGAATACCTGCAGAAACTTGAACTATCACTCATTGTGATTTTTACCCCCACCTCCAACTGAGGGAGTTCGTTCAACCAGCACTAACTTTATACGGTTTTTTTTTTTAAGTTGTTACCATGGGAACGCATTGTTCAACATTGAATAAAGTTGTGTTTTGTTTATTAAAAAAATCTGTTCGTCATATGTGTCATAATTACGTATCGCAAATCAAGTGCTCAAAAACTGAGGGAGTTGGATGAATAAACTGGTAAGTCCTATGATTTTCATAAAAAAATTATGTTACCATGGCAACACACTGCCCAATATTAATGGAAGAAAATTTGAAAGAAAGGTTTGCACAAATACATATTATGACTGTCACATGTGTCAAATATCAAGTCAAATGCTCAAAAGCTGAGGAAGTTAGCTGAATCCACAGTATTTTTATATGATTTTCATTCAAAATACTCTGTTACCATGGCAACACATTGACAACGATCAAAGAAGAAATTCGCACATCAGTCAATGTACTTTAGCAGTCTCATGTGCCAAATTTCAAGTAAAATGCTCAAATACTGAAGGAGTAAACTGAATCCACAAATTTTTTGTATTATATTCATTGAAAATGCTGTTACCATGGCAACACAATGTTCCATATCTATGAAAGATTGAAGTTTGCACAACTGCATATCATAGTGGTCACATGTGCCAAATTTCAAGCCAAATGCTCAAAAGCTGAGGGAGATGGCTGAATCCACAATAATTTTGTATGCTTTTTATTCAAAGTCTGTTGTTACCATGGCAACGCATTGTTCAACAATGACGAAAAATGAAGTTTGCACATCTACGTACTATACCGGTCACATGTGCCAAATTTCAAGCCATTGCTCAAAGACTGACAAATTTATCTGAATTCACAATATTTTTAGGTGCTTTTAAGTGAAAAAAAAATGCTGTTACCATGGCAACGCATTGTTCAACATCAACAAAAGATTAGTTCTGCACATCTACATACTATAGCGGTCACATGTGCCAAAATTTAGGTCAAATGCTAAAAAACTATACGAAGTTAGATCAATCCACATATTTCTTTGTATGATTGGTATAGAAAAAACTGTTGTTGCCATGGCAACAGATTTCTTCACATCCACACACGGAAAAAAGCGTCTTGCACAACTACACATTACTTTGATCTGATTCTACGCTGAATTTCAACTGCATTGCTTTAAAACTGAGTGTAGTAGTGTAATCCACAATAAATTGTATGATTTTATGAAAATATGTCGTTGCCATGGCAAAGCATTACGCGATATTAACGAAAAAGATGTCTTGCACATCTACCTTTGACAGTGGTCACACATGCCAAATTTGGGGTCAATTTCTCCAAAAATGAGAAAAAAGTTTGATACAATGGCTCTCTGAAAAAGCTATCACATAAACTTAGGAGTGCTCCTGACCACTCCTAGATTTATGTGATAGCTTTGCCAAGTTAGGAGAGACTTTATGTGCTAGCTTCGTTCATGAAATGGTTTGTAGAAAAAGTCTCTCCTAAGTCTGAGTTTATGTGATAGCTTTATGCGATAGCTTTTTCATGAAACGGTTTTTAGCAAAGTCTCTCCTAAGTGTGACTTAGGAGAGAGAAAGTCTCTCTTAAGACTTTCATGAAACGGACCCCTGTGTGGGGTAAACGCGCTATACGGGGGCACGCAGAGCGAGTCGCCTTGTTTAAAGGCTACGATTGGCCATGCAATAGGCGCCACACAGTGTGAAACGGTTGTACACCGATGCTGCCTTCGCTTGAGGGCTTGAGGCTTTTATTTACGTCATTTGTGTGTTCAATGATCAATTATGACAATGATTATTATAGACAGTAGGCCTACAGTCTGGTCATTTTCTCTTTGAACCTTCATCTTACAGGCATGCAAACGGTGGGGGAAATAGAAAATTAATGACCTTAAATCAGAAACGAAAGGTCGAAACATATTTTTTGAGTTACCACGTTTAATTCAAGATCCAGGAAGGAATATATATATATATATATATATATATATACATAATATAAAATATATAAAATATTTTATATATTATATATATATATATATATATATATATATATATATATATATATATATATATATGTATATATAATGTGAGAAATAGTTCCCTGGGTCCCGAACGTACGCGGTGCCGCATTGTTGGATGCATATAGTTGAAAGAAATTGGACTGAGGCGGGACGTTGCTCTCGATCTTAGTCTCCCTTTTATTTGTCAAGCTTTCGGCCCGTCATTGGGCCTTCATCAGGACCTGCGTGGGACTCGTGTGGTTATCGTGCATCCCAGTAAAACAGTAAAACACCCATAGCAGAAAACTTGGCCATGACCAGACAGGACAAAATACAGCCCAACATACAGAATATGAGCACACGGTGCTGGGATGCACGATAACCACACGAGTCCCACGCAGGTCCTGACGAAGGCCCAATGACGGGCCGAAAGCTTGACAAATAAAAGGGAGACTAAGATCGAGAGCAACGTCCCGCCTCAGTCCAATTTCTTTCAACTATATATATATGTATATATATATATATATATATATATATATATATATATATATATATCATAAGGATTACCTCAGTTCATGAGTTCAGTGGGTATTCTGTTTCTCATTTAGCCCTCCGGATGTCAGCCATTATTATGTTAACATCATCTAGAGAAGACAATTAAAAAAAGAACACGAATGCTGCACAAAGATTCATAATGATAATATTCTGTGATACATTGATAGAAAACAATGACAATGGGTCTCCTTCGTCTGTGGTATTCTAGTAGGGGTTGATGTGCAGTCAAAAAACTAGCGCTCTGTGGGATACGCTTCAGCACAATGTCTTTTGATTACAAGCGTTGCGACACCACTGCACGCTGCATCGAATCAGTGATTCTGCGTGGGTAGCTTTAATTATTAACAAACAACGTTTCCTGCAAAATTTCTGCGGTTGGGTTTTCATTTTCTCCGTCCATTAACGTCCTTATGGTAGTCACTTAGCCGTGTGCAGAGAAGTATTAAAATCACTCTGATGACCTGTGAGTAATCGACGATACGACAGGCCAGCAGTTGATGGGGACACATTAAAATCGGAAATGGTATATAGTAATTACGTACTGAATTGGATGAGGTACGTTCGCTTCTCTAATAGCAAATGTCTGCATCTCGATATCCGAAACACTCTTCACGTAGATGAGGAAAGCTCTGTCCGAGGTTGTACTATACTCGCATGAAACCGTGAGCAATTCCATTCACAGCTCGCTTATCATCTACGTATATCCGCATTTGCGTGTACTTCTGATTACAGCTGGTCTGGACGCGAGTGGCAAGATCGTTGACGATCTACGATCTGAGAGAACATTGATATCGATATTACTCAAATCGCGGTTTAGTTCAGGAAGCGAGAAGTCTGAGAACTACGATCATGAACGGGTAACGACATCTTCCTGATCGATGTTGCTATCGCCTTACGTTGCCGAGGAAATATCTACACCTTAAATCGACACGTCAGCTGACATGGAGGTCAATGCAAATGGTATGTACTATAATATGTAGCATCTAATAATTGACAGTGCTGTTTTTTCAGATTAAAACGATCCTCATCATGGATTAGGAGACAATAATGAGTGCCATCGATCATCACTGCGAGCATACAATCTAAAAAAAAATGTAGTTATATGTGGAAGAACTTGCAAATCATCACCATTATTGCCTGAAAATTTCATTATGTGAAATGCACTACACTAGATTATACACTATGCTCGACAGAAGCAGAATAAGATGAGAAAGAAGTGCATGAGGATGCACATTCAAAAGCAATTTGAGTTTGTATGTAGTCTAGAATGGTGTATGGATGAGAGGAGACCCGCCATTTGGTATAACAAACCAATACAAAACTAACGAAAAATGTCATGGTCACAGCGCAAGTCCATGCGCTCTATGTAGCGTAACTAATGAAAGTCATGCGATTGCAATCCATCCGATCATAAAGATGATTGGTGTGCCATCATATACATGTCTGGGCAAGCAAAAGAAAAGAAAGAATAATAATATAGTGCTCTTCTAATGAAAAAGAGCAGCGATATCATTGTGACAATACAAATAGGAGAGAGGGAGAGATGGAGAGCGAGGAGGGCATGTAATTTTGTGTGAGCCATGGGATGGGAATATTGATACCGCCAAGCTTTCGAAGTTATGATATCTCGAAATGAATATCTCATTGCTTGTTCAAGGTGCTTTGATGTATTATTGCCAAGTCAACCGCGCTTAACCCCCACTCCTCCTTTCACCTGTTCCAAATTCAGGGCGTGCACTGATTAAAAGTTATGCTCTCTTCTAAAATTCTGCCTATCCAGTAATATGGATAGATGCGTTTCTTCTTTTTCTGCAAAGTAATCTATGCGCAATCAAGTCAGTTCGTATAAGTTACTTTCTGCGCATGAGCGGGTTCCTACTGTCTATCAGATCACGATCAAGCCCGACCAGCCTATTTTGGTTTGCTTTTGGCTCGCTGGGCAAGGGCGATCGGGGTCAATCCACCTTGATCGGCATTGGTCCGGCTTTCTACACGACAATTTTTGACATGTCAAAAAATATCGTGTACTAACCTACACTAACCTACATGCTTTGATACAGAGTACACGTAATTTGCATGAACAATGTGCCACTAATACCCCGTTCCCACTGCCGATCAGATCGACTCGATCAAGCGAGATCAATCCCATCACCTATTTTTACCAGAGCAATCCCGACCAAATGCTCGATCGTCCTTCAACACGATCCCTTCCCGACCGCTATTCGATCTTTTACGATCCACATTCGACCATTCTCGACATCTCCAGAATCTCTCCTCGACAACCACACAGATCTCTGCTCGAACATCCCGATCTACACACAATCAATACACGATCGCTACACGGTCAATACTCGATTTCTTCTAGACTTCTTAGACCAGCTCGACATTACTCGATCTGTGTAAGATCTTGCATCGAACGGTTCGGGAGGTTCGTACAGTGATCGAGTGAAAGAAGAATTGGTTACAGTATTCGGTTGGTTATATACAATGAGACAACACATACTTGAATACGGCGTGGCCCAAAAGAGTGCTATAAAACTGACTATTAATTGCAAAAGCACGAATGAACGAAAGAAATTAATATCATCAGTATAGGTTTTACCGACCACTTTCGCACTTGTGTCAGTCCATTTGATAAAAGGTTCATTCAATTTAGCGAAAATCCTCATCATTGCACATTCTGTCATTCAAAATTGCAAGTTGTTCGTTCAATATAGCATTCCGATCAATGAGATTTGCACATGTGCCTTTCGAATTCGTAAAATGGGCATTCAAGTTGGCACGTGCTCTTCAGTTATTCAAATTCGCCAGCACTGGCGAAAGGGGTATTTCAGTCATTCAGTTTCGCGTATGGGCAGTAAAATTCCTAACATGTTCATCGAAATTAACATCACGTTATATCTTTTTTGAAAAGGTGATAACATTTAAACGCGCATATGTGACTTATTGTTTCATCCACACATTGTGCTGTTAAGCAGTAAAAGTATCGTATTTTTGACCATAGGCCCTATTATATAACTCGAGTTTGCTGCTCTGTGAACGCCCCTTTTCTTTCATGCATGACATTTTAGGCCTACATGTACCAATACTCTAGTTTAACTTCACCTTCTTACAGTCATGACGGCACAAGTTAGATACAGACGTATTTCTCAAGGCCAACGGGACAGAAAAAGAATCATAGGAATATTTGATGATCATAACCTTGACTTCCTACAACTGGACGACACACGGAATAAAACGCTCAACGGCGAGATAAGTTGTGGCCATGCACATGTTGCACTATCTTCGGACTTGAAGAGTCACTAAGCACATTAAAGAAAAAAATGTTGCCAAAATCTCTTAAATGAGTACGAAAATATGAAATGTAATGACGCTTGGAAAACAATAGCTATGTTAAGAAAATAAAGAAAGAACCAAACCATAAACATGCGTGCTAAATTGACTGCAAAAGATGTTAAATTGATTGCCAAAAAAATGAATAGGAATGAACGAGAGCAGCAAGTCCGTGATCACGTGACTATATCATTCTAAACTGAACGAATAACCAAATGGTGCTTGTTTTACGAATTTCAGTTGGAAAAAAAAAGTTAATTAGAATGAGGCTAAAGGTAATATGGATGCTCCAAAATGAATTTGAATGAAGCGATCATAAAATTGAACTACCGAACATGTCATCTATGGTATATTTTGCTAATATGCAGCAATTAGGAATTGGACTGACAAAAGTGCGAAATTGACCGGGAAAACCTAGAGTTGATAGAAGCTGCACTTCCTACTTTGAAACCACAATCATCAAATCCCGATTCTATAGTCATTTTTCTTGAAAAAAAACGATGACAGAGACTGATCACTACTGTTTGTGAGCCACTCAAAAAGGTGCAAAAATGCATTCAGTTGTATTCATTCATTTTAGCCGTTTTCAGTAGTTATTTTTTACGCATCGTTGTCAGTTTTTACGGCTTCACTATCGCTTAGTCAAGTAGGATATCAGTGCCCAAAGTTACAGATTTTGTAAATTACAAATTTTCATGGAGATCAAAGCGCCTGCACGAAGATTGATTATCATTGTGTCAAATAAAATTTGAGGTGTTCTTTCTATTGAATAATGCAACGATTTCATTCAGTCGCTCATATCTTTTTAAATAAGAGACAGTTTTGTAGCACTCTGTCTGCCCGGATACCATGTATAATACAGGTTTTCCCGGCCAATTTCGCACTTTTGTCAGTTCATTTGATAAAAGGTTCATTCAATTAAGCGAAAATCCTCGTCACTGCACATTCTGTCATTCAAAATTGCAAGTTGTTCGTTCAATTTAGCATTTCGATCAATGAAATTCGCACATGTGTCTTTCGAATTCGTAAAACGGGCATTTAAATTGGCACGTGATCTTCAGTCATTCAAATTCGCCAGTACTGGCAGAAAATGGTATTTCAGTCAATCAATTTCGCGTATGGGCAGTCAAATTCCAAATCATGTTCATTCAAATTGGCGCAATGTTATTTCTATTTTGAAAAGGTGAGAACCGTGATTTATACGTATTTAAATTTGATTTTTTTTTTCATCCACACACTGTTATAAGGTATCTTTGACCCTAAATAACTCGAGTTTGTTGTTCTGTAACACCCCTCTTCTTTCACACATGATATCAGAACTATACATGCACCAGTACCATAGATTCAGTTCACTTTCTTATGTCCAGTCATGGAAGCACAAGTTAGATTCAGGCGTATCTCTCAAGAAGACAGGGAATCATAGAAGCATTTGAGGGTAATAACCTTGACAAATTGATGGCTAGGAGCTGATCCAAGATCATTATTACTAATGATGATTAACGCAAAATAGAACCCACCAAATGAAAATAATGAAACATGCAGATGAAAGAAATAATCACGATGCAAATTGAAACCTCCTCCATATTAACGTTATACTGTATCTGTGAATGAAATAATGCTATCGAACATTATAAACACTTACACCTATTTTGAAAGCACTGTTGCAAAGATGATATCAGAATAAAGAATGAATACGAAAATATGAAATGTTATGATTCTTGCAAACAATGAATGAAAATGAATAAAGGAATAAGAGCATAAACTGGTCTGCTAAATTGACTGCAGTAAATGCGAAATTGGATGCCCAAGAATGAATTCGAATGAACGAGCGCAGCGTATACGTGATCACGTGACTATATCATGCTAAATTGAATGAACGATTTGGGAAATGGTGCTTGTATTACGAATTTGAACTGAAAAGTGCTGATTCGAATGATGTTAAAGGTAATTTGAATGCTCCAAAATGAATTTAAATGAAAAGATTACAAAATTGAAGTACCGAACATGCCATCTAGGCTAAATTGTGCTAAATTGAATGCAGCAATTAGGAATTGGACTGACGAAAGTGCGAAATTGGCCGGGAAAACCTATATGTGACCCTGCACCTCAAAATAAACAAAAAGTCGCCAGACATGAATTTTTAGTTAAAACTATATTCTGAAAGAGCAGACTTTAAGCTTTAAAATGATGTATAACTCAAATCAAATGGACTCTCCTAATCTATCTAAATATTGGAAAGAAACTCAGGAAAAGTGTGAACTGAGAAAAGAGGCTCTGAAGTACAGTGTCTATTCAAGCTCTTAATCTTTAGCAAACCGTGCTGGCAGTGCCATGAATGGGACAAAAACAGAAAGTAAACCACCAGTGTAACAACAATGAAGGGATTATTAGATTAAACTGAAATTAAGCATGCCTCATTAACACATTCTGTCCACAATTAATGCTAACTTTCAAAGCAGTAGCACTATTCTTTCAAAAGTTATTAGAGTTGAAAGTGAAGAGTGTGGACAAGGTTTTTCAGAAAATGAAAAAGGGATTCTAAAGACACACCTAATCACACTATTCTACCAAATATGTTCGAGATAAACTACTAAAAAAACACACTTTCCTGCCCGTTTGAAGATACCAAATTTTAGCATAATGTAAAAGAAGACTCGCTCTTTCAGAAAATATGAAAAAGTCAAGTTCGGCTAGGTTGACCCATTTCACTTATTTTCACGCAAAATTCTCACGCAAAATCAGTGTGTGCGACTTTATGTTCGTTTTGAGGTGCACGGTCACATATAATAGGTTCGTTCATATATATGCATTCAATATTTGCAGTGGATGTGAAGAATAGCAAATCTAAGTTTAATGTCTCATAAAAAAGAAAAAAAATGTTACACCGCCACGCTTCGTAAGTGCATTATATATAGGTGGCTGAAATTAATTTGGTCTAAAATGAAACATAGGCCTATATGCCCATAAATGCATCATTATATAGAGTCGAAAAACCATTAAAATTTTGACTGTTCTACAACCCTAATGAGTCGTGTTATCTTTGTCATTATTGTTCTCATTATTAAAGAATGATAAAGTGAATGAAAAATATGTATGTATTCATTGATAAAGTATAGGCCCAAGAGTATATGTAAAAGAAAATACATGTATCATATTAATTTCTAAATTCATGAAGTGTGCTGATATGTGGAACAGAGTACATTATTATGAAAATAAAACAATGTAATAAGTAACATTTTGCACTAGCAAAAATGATGAAAATCTTGGTTGTTTATTTTTTTTTTGTCAACTCATCCCAGCCAATCGATATCAAGGCGGACTTCAAGCAATGTACATACAACTCTCAATAAAAAAAAAAAACCTTGTTAAGCGAATCAAAAGTGTAACATCTACGTAAATAAATGTAAAGTCAGTCACTGAGCATTAATTTTATGAATCTACGTTACAACCACTGTTTGAACACGTCAGCGTAAGAAATAGATTTTATAATTAGAACGTTACCAACTTCAACTTTGAAACAGACAAGCTAGCAAAAGAATTCAAGAAACATTTCTCAATTTATAAGTAAAGTGATTAATCTAGAAAATTTCCTTGTGCACGTTACAGTCATATTGCCAGAATACCGAATTTTTCTCAGTTTCAATTGTGTTTCTTTTCTTTCTTTTGGTATTTTTGTCTGGAGAGTCTAATTCTGCTCTGTCTGCTGTTTAGGGTTTGTTGTCTTTTCTCTCTTCGTGGCCCTTTTCTTTTCTTCAGTGGCCAGGAGTGGCTGAAGATACTGACGACATTTAACTTTTTAACGTGACCAAGGACTGCATATATTTTTTCTTAATACCTGAACATTAAATGAGTGCTAAGAAAGTACGTCTGCACCTGCTGCAACCACTGTCAAAAAGTGCTCGGTATTTGATCGAGTGCCGGTCGAAGCATGATCGAGTTTAGTCGAGTATCAATCGATAGCAGTCCTGTATCGGTCGTGTAGCGGTCGAGTTATTCATGAAACTGATGAATCCTGGATCGAGATGATCTGAAATCAATCGTGTAGCATTCGAGTATAACTCGAGATGATCGGGAACTGAGCTCGGGGAAAAATCTGTCCCGACCACACTAGATTTCTATACGACCGATTCCCGATCAGCTCGATCTCTTCTCGATCACTACCCGAGCTGTTGGTGTTCGGGCTTCCTACTCGAATATTTTGGACATGTCCAAAATTATCGTGAAGGAAGCAGGAGCGATGCCGATCAAGGTAGATCGACCCCGAATACCAATGCCGAGCGAGCCCGACCAGGCTAAAAAAGTTTGATCGGGATTGATCGAGTTGATCTGATCGGCAGTGGGAACGTACCATCATACAACTTACTTACAGAAATTTTGTTCATTAACAGACTTGTTTTCTGCTGGTCTGTAAAAGCCATAATGCGTTTATTTGATATCTGTCAATCGAAATAAATTACTTTTGCTTAAACCTGCTCTCTGCCATGGTTATGTCATTCTATTTCATTTCATTTTCCCATATCCAAATGATTCAAAATCATTATAAAGTAATGATAATCATTTGTATAAGTATATGTGAAAAGGCGTCCAGATAGTACAATGAAGTAAAAAGGCCTACTAACAATGACAAAGGGGCACTTGAAATAAACGTCAAAATAATAGGCAAATAACATATAGTGCTATGCATACTATGCATGTTACACATCCTGCATAATTCATCACACAAATGTTTGGATCTTCGTAGAATCTAGGAGAATTGAAGCATGGCATGCTGGTCATGTGACGCACACACACACAGCGTTTATCACCATGGAAACGCTTTGCTGTCTCTAGCGATCCTTCCGCTTATAGTCATCTCACACGAAGAGAGGAAAACAATGCCTGAATGTGTGCTGTATTCGAATAAAGAAAAAAAAAAGCATTAAAGTGGAATTAACCGTAATCAACCAGAAGACCTAGCTTTTAAATAATATTAGATGTTGTTGTGTGTTTGAATGGACATGATGTTGTTCGAGGAAGTGAGGTGCAATCCAGAGCCTTTAAAAAAGGATAATAAAATAGACTCTATGTTACCTCTCCTGTCTGGATTTCCAGGGAGTGATTTTAAGATAAATCACGGGTTTTTTCCGTCCTGTTAATATCTCCTCATCTACACGCATCAAAGATGCAGTTCTTAAACCTTTTTTTTTCTTTCTGCATCTAAAATGGGTGTTGCCCATTTTGTATGCATTATCATGTTTCTTATTTACTCTTTGAGGCTACCATCACCATCACACTTGCTTAAAGATGACAGACTCCCGCATTTTGTTTTTCTTCCTCTTTTACGGAGAAACAAGTGAAGGGTTTGTTTGCAAAAACCGATAAGTCCATTTTTGAAGATTTTGAAGTACGTTTTCTGTCATAAAGTACAAAATAATACCTATTAAATGATATATTGGTCACTACATATAATGGTATATTTTTGAAGTTATGGTCAAAAGAAGCAAACATTTTCTTATTATTCTCTATATTTTTCTTGACCTTTAATCGCAAATATCTCCATTTGGCAAATATGGACTTATCGGTTTTTGCAAACAAACTCTTCAAGTGTATCGTCGATTCCTTTGTTCTCATTGTCGTTATGTTTAAAGTTAAAAGATTGTAGTGATTATTATACTATGAATGTAATACTGTTTTTCGTATTTTGTTGTCAGATGTTGCCATTTCATGTATGAATTCCTTGAGAAAATGCAAATGCCGAAATAAAAAGCAAACTGAACTGAACTATAAATTATAACCTCTTCCTTTGAATGAAACGATTCTGTATGTCTGCTGTCTGAGAAGTGTATAGAACAAGCCTCACCACCAATACATTTCAAGTGACGTTATAGTGATAAGAGGATTACAAGCAGCCACGAAGAGGAATATGCCATCTACAGCTAGCTGAACGTGTCAACCCGAGTGGTGAGGTTACAGTTCGTTATTCCGAAGGTTCGCTATTCCGAAGATTCGTTATTCCGAAGGTTCGTTAATCCGAAAATGTGATAAGGTTTGTTATTCCGAGGGTTCATTTATCCGAAAATGAAATAAGGTTCGTTATTCCGAAGGTTCGTTAGTCCGAAAATGAAACAAAGCTCGTTATTCCGAAGGTTCGTTACGGACCCTATTTCATTTCGGATTAACGAACCTTCGGAATAACGAACCCTATTTCATTTTCGGATAAACGAGCCTCCGGAATAGCGAACCCTATATTTCATTTTTGGATTAACGAACCTTCGGAATAACGAACCTTCGTAATAACGCCACAAATGTTCGGATTAACGAACCCTTTTTCATTTTCCGATTAACGAACCTCTAGGTATAGGGAATTTGTGTGTTTTGGATTAACAAACCTTCGGAATAACGAACAGCACCCAGTGGTGAACACATATAACAATCTCTTTTATATTGACGCTATAATGGAGTATATCATTAAAACATTGAACCATCTAATCTCCACTATGTTTAAATGAATTGATATGCAATATACACTTGAACATAAAGACGCACATTATATCCAGTAATCAGATGCCTTATTTCTTCTTATGTAGTTTTAATCAAGTGATACAGATCTTTACATACAGATTGTAGAGAAACATCAGCTTCTACCCTTTATGAGTCATCGTTTCTATAAGTAAGTGCAACATTACAAATATTTGATGTAAATGTAGTTACCCTACCATGCATTGTTAGCCAATGCCACCTCCCTCTCCCCCCCCCCCCAAAAAAAAAGAAAAAGAAAAAGAGAGCAAGTGTTGCGCTGTGCCCAAAATGTCATAAAATTCATGTTTTGGTGTCGGTAATGTAGCAAGTACAGAATCTCACCTTAAAAGAAATGCAAAGCTTTGAAGTTTTCCATTTTCGTTTTCATATTGTAAGATTGTAAGTTTGCAAGATTATTAACCCTATCGACCCCCGATCGGGAGTACAATTCTCTACAAGAACATATTTACAATGATAAATATGTGCATAGAAATAAACATATTTACAATAATGAATACAAATGTTTGCATTGTGAATTCATAAATTTTCTTTAAAAAAAACACACTATAAACTAATATATTGTTCTGTTTAACGCAATTACATTGTAAAACGCATTTTTAACCACCCTGCCATTTCTAGCAGTTAGTGCACTCTGATAGTTGCATTATTATAAAAAAAAATCAATAAATGATTTAGAGAAATACAACATTACTATATTCTAATGAAATTCTGCAAGTTTTTTTAATGGCCCTTTTTATCTACACTAAACAATCTCAGGTCATATAAAACTTGTTCGCCATTGACGCCATCATCTCAACTATATTACTTTCATTTCCATTATCTGATTTGATGATATCTCTCCCACACTACTGTTGCAAATACGAACATGGCACGAAATTTCACTTGAAAGAATTGAATGGATAAGCTTGCTATGCAGTCATCTTTAAAAAGAAAATCAAAGTTTTCAGGGTTCCAGATGGAGAAAAGACCGCTGGTCTCTGTGTGCAGATAAAAAGAAATAAAAGTCTTCTGTAGAAAGCCCTTTTACTGTTAGTGAAGCTCAGTCTTAAGGTGGCATGTGTGTGTGTGTGTGTTTGGGAGGCAAGTTCCCTACGAGTTCTTTAAACAATTGAATAAAAGTAAAAATTAGATAATAGGGTCATGATGGTGCGACTTTCCGCTGACTTTTTAAAAGGAAAGTATAGTACTGGTTGAGGTGAGGATCAGCTCTTAAGTTTTTTGCTAGATACTTAGAAACTACTTTATGAAATGTTAAAAGGCATACAATTCGAAGAGATATTCAAAGTTCATTTGATAAAAATCGGTTTTGGAAATGGCTGCGATATAAAAAAACAAACAAACAAAACAAAGCAATCTTAATAAAAGGTGGGTATACCGTCTTTTATTAGGATCGCTTTGTTTTGGCTATCTCAGCCATTTCAAAACAAATTTTCATCAAATAAAATTTGAATTAATCTTAGAATCATAATACGCTCTTTCATATTTCATAAGAGGTTTCTCATTATCTAAAACAAAAAAGTCACCATTAAAAAACGTTAGAAACCGGAAACCCCATCTCACCCGAAACTGCACCATCCCTTTAATATATACGAGTAACATGAGAGTAAATTTCACTGTCATCCTGAATGACGAATGTATGATATACATTAGAAAGGTAGAGGGATGGAGAGAGGGATATAATATATATGTTATATGAAACAAAGTGACATATGAAAATCCATAGATGATGTGTTATTGAAACCCCAGCGCACTTTTATCCCCTCCCTTCATATAGCTCCATCACACAAGCAATCAATCAACGATAATGAAACTTTCCCTATTCTGTGTTATTTGCATAATTATGGTGATGGATCTCTACTCAAGTGCAAAGAACACACACCCCGAAGCTCCTCCACATTGACAAGTTAGTGGGTGATACATGAAGACCTGCATTTCAATGCATTGCTTGAGATCAGAAACACACACACATACACACACAGCACTAAGCACAAACACAGTAAAAGAAAATTGTTAGATTATTACTGTCTGAACTATTTTTAGAGTTGCCAATGGATTTAGTACTATACGTTGTGAGAAAAAGTGAGAAATTCACATAGGCCTCGCAGCATCCATTCCACTGCATAGAATGCACTGAGTCCAGAATTCATCAAAACAATGCTATTGTGAAGTGCTGCTGCCGACGTACGTGTTAACGCGCCATAGTGGCGCCGCGCCATTCGTACGTATGAGTTCTACGGACACAACCTACTGCGAAGACTTCTGACCAATTCCCCACTACTAGGGCGCCAAACGGCGTCGAGTGTACCCACGAGTCACGTTACAAACCCACACAGTGGAGGAACGCTGCTTGGCAACGCGGAGCTTCATCAGTACAGCGAGTTGAGCAAACTCTTATTTCAATCAAAGAGATTTTATAAGACTCCTCGCGGTTTGGCGCGCTCTGTGCTGTCGCAAATCATTGTAGCGTATGTGAGCATGTTGATGAGAGGAGAATTCAGCGTTGCTTCATTCACATGTTCTATTCAGTGCCAAAGACAGCTTATAGCGAGGAATTACCACAGACAATACCGTCTCTCGGCGTTCCTGCCTGCTAATAAGTTTTAATCTGTAGTTCGGATACGACGTCCAAAAGGTAGGCCAAAACATTTTCTTTTACAATGATATCTGTAGACTTGTATACCCTCAGCTAATTTGTGTAATTTATTTTGTCAATGCTATGATTTATTACTTTTGTAATTTATTCATACTTTGCATCTTCACAGAATAACTATTTTATAAAAAAAGCACCCCGAGTTATAATCATTGTAAAGTAATTATTGTTTATGCGAAGGAATCTAGCAAGTATGATGAAGTTTTAAGAGTACAATATTGTTACTCAATGGATATGTATACGTTTCATTTTAGCTTATTTCCGTATTTCCGATTGAAAAAAAACAACAACCAATGAATCAGAAATAACAAAATAGAATGATGCATGATATATAGATTGGATGCACAATAAAATGTTACTATAGCGTAATAACAAGGCGGTCAATCTATGAATTTGAATAAAAAAAAAACTGTTCTAAAACCTATTCAAAAGCGAGCTTGATTTTAAAGTGCAGGTCCCAATAGAAACTGAGCGTTAAAAACAAGATAAGGATCACGGATACAAATTAGGACCGAACAAAAAAAAAAGGGGGGGGGGGAGGAGTAGTATCAGGGAATATTGAAAATCTCACATGCAATATAGAAGAACAAATAAAACTATACGTACGATATACATATTCTTTTATTTATTTGACATTGTTATTCTATCTTGTCTAAACTTTTTCTTATCCGCTTCTTTCTCTTACTTCTACGGATTTTTCCTTCCATTCAATTCAATTCAGTTTAATTCGGTTCAAATTTTATTTTTCATTTTCTTCTTTCCACTGAACATAACATGATATACGAAGATTACAATTGATCTTAAGTACACAATAGTTGACTGTACAATAAAAATGAGAGGTAATCATCAAATTGACAGCATGTATAGAATAGTTTCAAACCAAATTTGTTACATTTTCCATGTTGTGAGTCTGAAAAAAAAAAATAAGGGGTACACTCAAAAGTACCTCGCAGTCATACAAACTTGTTTTGATGCGAGTGCCGCCATTTCTCTGATATTTGTACGACTTGAACCGTAATTTCGATATTGACCACATTTTGACTATAGTTTGTAAATATGTATGTATTTTTCTGTTCACAATTGACAAAGTACAATTTGTGATCATATGATCCACAAAATAATCCGTTATGAGAAATAGGAAATGAATTGATTTGCGGATGGAAAATTCGCACAGGTTTCAAAGGAAAATTGGTATTTTCGGTGATGTGTGCAATTCCTCCTTCAACTCAAATGACACTGTTCATCGTGTTGGCTCATGATAGCCGTCCAAAACCTCCATTCATTCTTTTCCCTCATACGTGATCGTAGTGTACAACTGTGTTATTATTTTGATATTTTACAAAATTTGTAACATCATTGTCATTTAATGACAGTGATCACCATGAAACGGAAATCCCATGCATATTGGGATTTAATTTCTTCTTTTGTCTGCATTATACGTTATATTTCAATTACTGTTCAGATTGAATAACAATATCAGAAATATATGCAAACTAAAAAAAAAAAAAAACCAAAAACAAATGGCAATGAGACCAATCTGATCCACTGAAGGTGAATTTAATTCCGTGATAACAACACATCCATTTTAGACACTGCTGAAGGACACTCGAGAATACGCCGATCGTGCTCGCCAAGGGAAGCGTCTGCCTTAGTTTCCGTTCATTTTCTCCTTCAGAGACGAGCTGGGAACAAAAACAAAAAGCATCTGTATCTTAATAAAATGAGAGAACGCCACACCATGTATTTCTGTTGGTTGATATTATTACTGCAAATATCAACCAGTAGTTAAAATTTACACTTGCATATATTGTGTGCTGTTCAAACAATGTCTGTGCCTGGTGTGTAGATGTGGATGCGTATGTAAGAGAAAGAGAGGGAAAGAGCGAAGGAAGAGAAAGAGAGGGGGAGAGGGGGAATAATGTATACCTATACATAATGATGGGTTTTCACATCTTGAGACCTAAAACTCAACCAATGTATTCTTGACCTCGCATGCAATGTGTGGTGCGCTTTCGAGTAGCAGTAATATTCCATTTGATATGTCATTGAATTTCTTCTTTTTTTTTTCAACACACATTGCGTGACCCATAGCAACGTACAGGTAATTACTTGGTAGGAAAAAGGCCACGCTGTGAATTCACCGTCTCTGGATAGGAGCTATAGTGATAGCGCTTTATTTCCCCTTGCTTTATTTACCCCTAGGGGGAAATAGAACGCTATTACTTTTTTAGCCAACTGTGAGTGTGCAAATAATCGTAAAAGCGTGTATGTCCTGACAATGATAGCAGTTCGGAGATTATGACATGACTGAATACGCTCGAAAGAAATTAAACTTTGTATTTTCTCGCCACTGCTCTGTGGAATATGTCAGCGAAGACAATGTCTGTTCGTAAGTATTTTTGTTTGTTTGTTTGCTTGCTTGCTTTTTCAGCTTTGTTTTGAGCAGTCCCCTTAGATGCTCGTTAGCTCCATTGTAGTGTCCTCTATATCAGACATAAGTCATAATGGCAAGCTTTGACCTGTAGAACAACAAAAGAATCATGATGAACAACAATACCACCTGCACACAGCCTCCACCATCCACCAACTCTAATTAGACATCTGGGATAACGGTACTCTGGTATTGTATCCATTTACGGAGCTTGGTGGCGTTACTCCTTTGTATTATGAGTGGAACGAAACCAGATTCGTGCTGTTACATGAATAGAAAATGATTGTATTGACAGAATGTAAATAGACGTTAAAAAAGGACCAAACAAACCAGACATATTATAACGACCATATTGAAACCGGAAGTAGATTGACAGGTTGATAAACCTAGATTTAATTATGAACCGTCTGGACACAGAGCATACAATCAAAGGACGAGGAATTGTATATTTGTATGTAATAATGTGACTATACGCATTGGAGAAAGTTAATTATCTCCTGATAACATCAGATCTCTCGCACATGTTTGTATTTTTCCATCATGCAGTATATATATTAACAGACCTCGACGAGTTCGATGAATTCATGACACGTGTGTTTAATCAAATGAATAGCCCCTGCATGTATTCACAAACTTTAAACCAATCTGAGATCTGTTCTCATATCGCAAAAATTCAAATGTCAATTTCTCTCATTCGTGTAAAATGAAGATATTATCTAGTATATATATATATATATATATATATATATATATATATATATACTCAACTTTAATTCAATTTCCATTTCATTTTTCGACAAGAACATATAGACATCACTTTTTTTGTAACAGAAAATAAGGGGCGTAAAACTATGTACCGGTATATGTACCCGATTCTTCGCAATATCAATCCAGGGTGCGTCTTATCATTACTCATCATGGGATTCAGTTTGCTTGTGTTCACGATGGCGCGTATTGTAGTTTCATTTGTTTTTAGTTTCCCCTTTTTTCTTTCCTCCCGTTGCGTTCGTACGAATGTCACTGTTCGTACGAATTCTGCAGTTTGTAGAGATTCGTAGATGGGGCACAGATTCTTACGGCCTTCTTACGAATTTCGTACGAACGCTGTTAATTTCGCAAGAACAACTTAAGACCTTTTAGAGAAACGAAATGATTTTCAATTATACAATGGCCCGAGAATTCGTACGTTTTTCGTAAGAACGTCTTGAGTTATTCTTTCGTCAGACTTACGGCCGTCTTACGATTTCTTTTTGTCATAAGATGGTCGTAGGTGCAACTCATGGCATTCTCAAGTCATTCGTAAGAAGATTTTACTATTTTTTGGTATATTTTGTCGGGTTGTTAAAAAGATGCTGCCGTGTTCTGTCGAAAATTCTGTAACAGTTGAAAGTTTTATACTTCAAGATGGTAGTAGTGCCAAGGAGACTACAACTGCAGCTGCATCTGCAAGTAGAGGAGGAAAAGGTTGCTGCTCCAACTCTCCCCTCTCGTTCCTTCCTCCTCATCTCCCTCCTTCCTTTTCTTCCCCTTCCCCTTTTCCTTTTGATTGCCTTCCCTTTTGGTCCCACATTTAACAGAGATGCTTTCTGGTCGATCACCTACGTAGAACAGAGTGAGGATTTGAACTTTGCGCATTTGGCTTTACTGGTATACCCCCTAAAACTCAAAAGTTGCACAAATTGTGTACCTACGCCTTACGAGTCCCTCACGAAAGCCTTAAAAACTCGAAGAGTTGTTCGTAAGAACACCGTACGAATCTCCGTTCGTAAGGCATTCTTACGAAAGACGTAAGAGCCCTCTATGAACGACTTAAGGCGTTCTTACGATCATCGTAAGAATTTAAGGCTTCTAGAATTGTCTCTCGACCCTACAAAATCTTGCGTAGTTCTTTCGATGTTCGTACGACGTTCGTACTGCCGCCTTACGAAGAGAGGGTTTCGTACGAAGTTAAAAACAATCTTGGGCAAGACCATCGACCAGGCTACGAACTTACGAAATGTCTATGAACGGTCTACGAACGCTGGTTTCGTACGGCCTTCTTAAGAAGATCTTACGAAATTGTCTAAAAGTCGTTCGTACGGCGTTCGTAGCAGTTCGTAAAGGCATTTGTGACCGTTTCCGTTCTCTTATGTATTTCTGAGGGTCCCATATCGTACAAGCTTTGCTTTTTAGTGAGACCCTCCATTTCCATTCCCATTCTTGTACTATGCATATGCATAGGCTATATACCTTAAGAAGTGCAATTATGTTGTAACTCATGATCACATGTATTTTGTTATTTCACGTTTTTGAAATTCACATGTTCTGTTAATGCATAGTATATAATTTTCTCTATTTATTTAATGGAACGATGGCTCTGCAACAAATGTTGTTGTCATGGCAACATACTTTCTAAAGGTCACCGAAGAAATGGCGATCTAGAACTTTAGTGGCTTCCCTATTTCATGCAGCGTGCATGTGCTGAAGCAGGATGCGACCTGCGTCACATACATGTACCCAATAAACATTCCACTTATCATACTCCTCATTAACATCATGCTTGCTTTAGTATGTTTCAAAAACAATAATGACAGCGATTAAGCAATTATTGTATGCAATATGTATTACGGTGCAGATTCTGTTTTTCTCGTGGGGGAGGGGGAGATACATTTGTATGTATATAATTATGTATATTGCGTGCATGCGGAGGCGGAAACATTATGTTTGACTGCATGATAACTTTATGATCATATCCATACCACGCACTTCACTTGCAGCACTTGATGGATGACTGTTACGCATCGATTTGTGTGTCATTGCCAAAATGGATGACGAGTAAACGTTGTGTGCGTTTTGAATATTTACCCGTTGCCATACCATCGGTCAACAAAAGGCAGTTCACTGGAATGCTGTCTAAAAGCTCAGCAAGACGTATAGTATACCGTCATGAAAGGTTCCAGCATAAGGGCCTGTGTTTGAAGCTTCTTGGTTTGATGCAGTGCTCCATGAGCTCTGACAAAATCGTTCTCTAAGGAGAAGAGAGGAGTTGTCTTTGCAGTAACAAGTCCATCCAGGGAAGAATGGTCGAAGACCAGTTTATCGGTACACCCTGTTGACTCGGCTGTTGACTAGGGACGATGTCTCGGCTACAGTTCGTTTTTTCCGCAGGTTCGTTATATCGAAGGTTCGTTAATCCAAAGATTAAAAAAAAAATAGTTCATGATTCTTAAAGTTCTTGTATCCGAAAACGGAAAGAAAAGTTTGTAATTCCGAAGGTTCGTTAGTAATTATCTTCTTGTCGTTTTCAGATCAACGAACCTTATTTCATTTTTCGGATGAAAGAGCCTTCGGAATAGCAGGCCTTGTTCATTTCAGATTATAAATCGAATCTTCGGAGTAACAAACATATCTTGCTATGACGGTATTGGCCTGTGCGTCATTCAATGACCGTTATTCAGCTGAAAGATCGAGGAGTTTCAAACACAAGCTCCTTGGAAAAGATCCAAGATCAAGAAATGGCATGTCACTTTTACGCGAAAGGTCTGCCTATTGGCAGATCCATGATATTTTACAAATGCAATGTACAAGCTGAGCTATACCCTGCAGTTACCCATGAAAAACGTATATGATCGACAAAGTCTTCTTTCCTGACAGAAGACCAAAAAAAAAAGAAATAAAAGTACTCAACTGATATGTGAAACTAGGATGTAGGAAGAGGCCCTGTGGCTTAGGTTTGTATTCCGCACAGTTTATAATAACATTCGCGACGAACAGCGAGGTAATGAGTGCATGATAGCACAAAAGAGCTCTTCTCTACTCGTAAAAATGAGCTAAAGCATTGAGTAAGTTGCGCGGTGTGAAATATAAACCCCTTAGCCGAGATTCCTGACAAAGGCTGATGTGAAAGTATTAAAATAGGACTACTTTGGACGCTGCCTGCATGGACAGAAATGTCTTATTTCAGATCCTTTTATGAGTCCCTTTATGTGTGTGTGCGTGTGCTTGTGTTTTAGTTGTTTTAGTTTAAACTCACTTATGATGCGGGCGAGCTTTCCCGGTCGTCAGCTATTCCTACTACCTCAAAGAAGGTACATCTTTCAGCAAAAGTAAGACAACCTGAGCACATTGTGTTTTGTATTTTAACGCCTTCCTCACTATTCATAGACAAAATACACTCTCCGTGTTTGACATGATATAAAGTAAAATTCCCTGTATCGGAAATCCCGTCAAAAATGCCCATGAACATGATGAAAGAAACAGTCAATTGAAAAGTCCCACTCTCCGATTAGCGAAAAGCTGCGGCAACGCGAACAGGTTGGCCATCTTTCCGAAACCAATGAACGATAGGCATACTGATTACCGGTACTTTTTCGTCGTCGAATTTTCACTCCAGCAGTTGGTGAAAAGTGCGAATGGTTGACTTTACAATTTCAATGGTACCAATAAAAAAAAAACCAACAACAACAGAAATGGGGAATATTAAAGAAAAACAACCAGTAGGTTACTGACACTACTCTCATCAGCAGATAGCAGACCAATTCGCTTATATACAGTTGTATAAGATTAACATATACTTTATAAACCTGGTCATTTTACTGTTATACTTCCACCAAAAAACAACAGCAATGAAGTGACTTCATTAAAGGGGATGGCTAGTAACTGATCAGTGGGAATCAGTGGGAATGCTGGGGGATGATTGTTCAAATTCTTGTGGGATTCATTTAAGAGTACATTATATATCTATTGTTGTGTGAAAATTATTTGCTTCAGAATGGTCTCATATTCAAGTAATGTGCAATTTAATGGTTCCAGGCCAGCATGCCTGTACAGTGACGGGGCATTAAACTGCACATTACTTGAATATGAGACCGTTCTGAAGCAAAATATAATTAATGTACTCTTAAATGTACTCTTAAATGAATCCCACAAGAATTGGAACAATCATCCCCCAGCATTCCCACTGATTCCCACTGATTCCCACTGATCAGTTACTAGCCATCCCCTTTAAGGAACTAAGAAAAAAAATGTTTGAAAATAGGGACAGAAACTCAAAAGTAGGGTAATTGAAAAAAAAAAGTGATCTTACCCCATCGAAAATAAAAAGAAAGCGTACAAGTGCCAACATGTTATAAATGAATCATACATTCCAATGTTGTTTTTTGTTTCAGTGTATTTTTTTTTCAGTTCGGCATTAAACATCAATTTTCATCATACAATATACCCGAAAACCCCACGACGAAAAAACAAAAACAAAACCATAATCCCGTTAGTAAAGATATGAGGTTTTTTTCAAAAATGATGGCAGGACACAGTGATAAATATGTATGAAAAAATGTGTGATGATTTAGATGCTGAATACAAGGAAATATTACGTCATCATAATGATTGTAATTTGATATCGTGACACCGCGGTTTCGATTTCACCTACCTAAGAATTAAATCAATGAAAAAATAAACAGTACGAGCTGGTGTACAGTGAGGTGGCAATCTGATCCATTTACTTTTTATGAATGAATGGATAGACAGAATGTATAATCAAATGGGTCGGGTGTGTGAGCGAAAGGCAGTCGTATCGCTATGCGCACTTACAGTCTACATGTGCGGACTGTCTGGGCTGTAAGAAAAATCGATAATGCTGTCACTGTTGGGATAATTGTCTTCTATTGTTAGGTACTGTGTATACAACTCGTCGACCTAGCTACGTGGGTGCTACACGACCAGTGTGGCACGGGATGGAGAAGTATTTACGGAAATAGGTTTGTAGCAGAACTCGAGATACCGGTTGTCTAAGGCTTCTGCTGTAAATCGTCATTCAATGCTGCCGTGTCGCCTTATGGCCAGGCTAGCATTTTGCGGAGTGTGAGCCTACAATGTAGCTAGTCGTCAGTCGCTTTCATTAAAATGCTACGTCTTGCTGGGCGTCGATTCTTCGCTTCGTCTTCCAGTCGTTCTCACATTGCCCTGATTACATCATTCGCCATGGCTTGGAGTCACGTTGATTCGTCTTCAAGAACACCATTTATAAAATCAACGACCTGCAGGGGAAAACCTCAGTAAGGGGAAATCAGGTTGGGTGTATACGTCTCTTCAATATGGTATTGTGGGTTTCCCCGCACGTGTCATTCACCAGTTGAAACTCACTAATGTGTTTAGACCTGCAAGTGTTCATGCACACAAGGTGACTTGTTTCTATTTTTGTTTTTTCAACCATACCTCAGTTGGAGCCATGAACGCACTTTGATACACGTGGTTCACTTCATTTCTCAGGGTCTCTGACGGCAGAAGTAAATAGTTTTGACACCACACCGAGCCAAGCAATGAAAATTAAACCAGCCAGCTCCAACGCCGAGGGAGGAGACCAAGGCACCGATGACGAGCACGCTCCCGACCAGGGCCGGGGGCAAGCTGTGGCTGACGGTGGTAATGAGAGGGAACGAGGTTTTGGTTGCAGTAGAGGGTAAGTTCAATATGATGATGATGATGATGATGATGATGATGATGATGATGATGATGAAGTCTTGTATAGCGCCGGTATCCGCCAAGTCAGGCGCTCATGGCGCTTGCTCCAAAATAAATACATAATTCAGCTTTATATATTGCTGTTTTCCCCATCGGTTTCTGTTTCTTTGCATTCGTGCCTGCATTAAACTTGCAGATGGGTTATATATCACTGATTTTTATCTGCTTAGTATCTCCCAACTTGTCGATATTGATGCAAATGTCAGCTTATTGCTCTGACACTGTTCTAAACAACGTAAAGAAGTTTGTAAACTGGCTGCTAGCATAAATGACGTCCAATAGCTTACGGGAAAGTTGTGTGATTTGGACCGTACATTCCCATAAACATATAGGCCCTATACAGACTTCTACTAGTATTCGGTCTGTTAGTGAAACTTGAGCGAGTCTGTTTGTGATAGGAAAAGCGAAAAGCGTATAAGGTATGATGAATGTGAGTAATTATTTCATCTTTTATCTGCTCCCAAATTCTGACATATCCATTAACTGAACGTTTCAAATTCGGAAACCACGTGGCCACCTCTTGTTTTGTTATCTTTAGGCTCCACTTTTCCTTCACCTACACATGTCCCAGACAGTAACTTTGGCTTTGACAATGTCAGACAATGTCATACATTCTGAATTAAGGTGAAAGTACTTTCTCGTTTATCAAAATATTGGTCGAAAGTATAGGAATTTCATAATTTATGTTTCTTTTTTTTCTTAAAGGCTTGTTTGTACATTTCTTACTGTCATTAATGTTGCAACATGTTCCCTATGCAAGGGCTGTTTATGTAAAAAGAAAAAAAGAAAAAAAAAGAATTAAGGGTCAAAGCTCCATTTTTCTACCCCCATCCCCGAAATCTCGGTGCTTAGCCCTCCCAAGTCATGGGTTTTTATGCGTTATTCCGATCTTATTTTCCTGATTGCTTTTATAATATTCTGAGCGCCAAACGTGTAGTAGGGGGTAGCCCCGCCCCCTTTCACCCAAGGATACGGTTCCGCCCCTGATAATGTACGTGTATTTGTTTTTGATGAATTCATTTCAATTTCGCTCTTCTCCACCTTCCCTTTAGTAGTGTTACTCACACATTAATATCTTTGTCACTATAACTGAATTAATTTTATCATAATATTGCATCATGCAGATACTCTCGGTTTGTGGCAAACTATCCGTCCGTTGTTCTGGTCGCAGTGCTGGTGTGTGTGCTCGGTCTTGGGGCCGTGGCAGTCTTCACAGGACCCTTGCCATCTTTCGAAGAACCAGCTAAAGTACGTTTAGCAATTATTACTATCATCTTCAACAAGTTGAGGGAAATTGTGTTATCAAATGCGGTGGTGAGCAACGTCAGGTTTGTAGTGCGAATACAGATGCTGTAAAGGGCCTTTCGTGTATGTTGTGTACGAATCTACAAGCACTTGTGGTCTGTAACTTTGTTGCCATTCTCTGCTTTCAACTGTCTAGTTTTACGATTATCTGCTCACTTGTGATGCGGAGGTAGTTTTTGCTTCTGCACTTCTACCTCAAGCCTTACTCGAGCCTTTGAAGGCTTTGACCTTCCATCTTACGTTGTCTTATAGGGATTCCAATTGAGTGTTAGACTCTCTAAATCGCCAACCACCTCCGACTTTGCACACGGTACTCTTCATTTGCATTTTAATCATGGGACAAATGAAATTGGTGCAGCCGAATAGAAAGACTAAATTGACAGAACCAGTGGGTGAGTTTGCTTGTAGTGTGGAATCTAACCGTCTGATATGGCAGTGTCTGCACATGGCAGAACTGTGAAAGGTTACAAGAGGAACAGTTTCTTCAATAAAAGAATCACTGACAATAATGTCAAACTGGAGACCTGAGTCTTAACACATAATCTCAGATCACAGAAGCTGTTGAAGATGCATATGGTTCGTGCGCATTTCTTTATTTACAGATGTCTTAACTCATTTATGAATTAACATTTGCCAAATTTGCTTTAGTTTTTCTCTAATGTATAAGATTGATATCAAGACGTGAAAAAAAAAATCCAACGGTGCATCATGGCAACATTAATTGTCAATTCTGCAACTGCGTCGATTTGTGTTGCTCTGCAATCATATAATACACAAAGACTTTTGACATGGTTACGGTCGAAGCATATTGACGCTTTTCGATTCCTTAAGTGACCATTCAACTGAGTTCATAGCAAAATCCGTTGTTCACAGCTTAAAGGCGCACACTGTATAGCTTGTTCCATGTGATGATCTTTTTCGTGTTGTGTGCCTCGACTGCAGGGGTTCCGAGCGCGAGGCACCACCCTGAGCGCTCGCCTTCTGACATATGAGAGGCATTTGCACCCGGAAGACTCTGCAACTGTGTTGTACAACCCTTATCCGTCCACTTTCAACGCCAGTCTAACTGCAGATGGAATCTTCATCGTCGAAGATTCGGACTCAAGTGACAGCAATCTCAAGACGTCGGTACTTCGCTTTACTCCTTCTTGCCAACATTTTTGTAAGTTGTCCATCTCTCTTGCTCTCTGTCCTTTTCACTTTCGCTCTCTCCATTATTTCTAGAACTGATATTTTACCCAAGACTATAATTGTTTGTTGCTGTCTGTAGTATGTGAGCACCGGAAGACTGGTTACGTTCGTTATGATTAATGTCAGTTCGAATTCTCATCAACAAGTGACTTCTTGAGCACGCGTACACTGTAAATAGGAAATAGGAAAAACAGTCAACTCAGATCAAATTACTTGAAGATTCGTTTTTCCCGCGTTCTTTATCGTATAAAAAAATCGAGCTACCGGTTTTATGAGAAAGAAGGCACTGATACCTGTTTATTGCCACGTGGTCTAATATCAGATGGTCTACTTCCCAGTTCGTCTTACACCACAACGGCTAAACACATTTGGTCTACTTTAAATTTCGTCTAATACCCGTTTGGTCTTATCCTCACTTGGTCGAACGAACTGTTTGGCTAATTTTCCTTCCGTCTAATGACCAGATGGTCTAATTGCAATTTTGTCTCCTTGGATATTTTCCATTTAGTCTAATAAACTGTGGGAATTAGACGAAATGGACATAGCCCACCTGGAAGTAGACCAGCTGGTAATGAAGCTAAGTGGCAATTAGGCTAAGTTGTCAATAGACGAACTGGTTGCAGACGAAATGGGATTAGACCATTTGGGTTGAGACTGAATGGCTATTAGACGAAATGGGAGTAGACCAATTGATAGATCACCCTGATACCGAGGCATCTGAGATTGGTTATGTCAGAGCCCAATATTTATCGTGTATTACCAATGCTACACCACAACGCCTATTCAATTATTCTCTGAGGGCTTTATTTTTTTGTCTCATCTTGTAGTGAGAGACCCATTGCGGATGGTGTACCAGTCTGACGGTGGAGCGGACATGTTCTCTGCAGCCGTCATGAGAGCTGTATGTCAACACGACCGGGAAAACTATCGCGAGACCGACGCATTCATCAGCCATTGTTACACAGACAGTGGTACATGCTGTCCAACGTGGTCTCTCGGGCATGTGACAGCCCTCGTCGCCGGTAAAGACTCTTGCGCGGGGATCGCTGAAGCCGACGTAGAAGTTTTGAAAACACTCCTCCTTGAATGCGTAGACGATTATCGAGCTTCAAGTGCTTGTTTTGATGGCACTGATGATAACACCTGCATCAGCGTACCAGACAACTGCACGTACTACAGTACATTGATTCATGCTGTTTTCCATTATCTCACGCCCGATGATTTTGCAGCACTGGTATCGGAAGGAAATTTTGCTCTGGAGTACACGCTGGTAGCTCCTCCCCTCCCGGATTGGTATTGGTATGATTTTTACAATGATCATATAAGCTCGTCCTCCCTTCAAGGGGATTCTCTGCGAATAATAGGCATCGGTGGAGATTTCAAGTTCGAACTTTTCGCACCTTATCTCTTGTCGGACTCGCTGTACATAGGGATTGGGTGTGCTTTTGTTTTGTTCGTCATATGGCTGTATGTTGGGTCTTTATTCATCACCCTCATGACTGTGTTAGGTATGATTATGGCAATGGTAGTTGCTTATTTTCTTTATCACACCATATTTCGAGTTCCCTTCTTTGGATTCATCAACGTAGTCACTGTTGTACTTGTCATCGGCATTGGTGCCGACGACTGTTTCGTATACGTCGACATCTGGAAGTTAGTCAAGGCAGAAATTGGGGGAGGCCGACATAACCATGCTAAGATTCTCCAACAGACGCTCAAGCACGCTTCGATCACCATGTTTGTGACGAGTTTCACGACGTCGTCGGCCCTGTTCGCCGGGATCGTCAGCTCAATAACCGCCATTCGCACCTTTTCGGTGTTTGCGGGCAGTTCCATCATCGTCAACTTTGTCCTCACAATGACGTGGATCCCAGCGGCCGTGATGATCCATGAAAAGTACTTCTTATGCAACGGCAACGACGAGGAGGGCTCATCCTGTAAGTGTTGTGGATGTTGGTTTGCTGTTGGGCGGTTTTACACCCGTATAGCCAGAGCTGGCAGCACCTTCTTCGAGGTCTATCTGCCAATCGCCATCAATAAACTGAGGATACTGTGGATAATCCTGCTGACTGGGCTCGGAATAGGCGGATTTGTCGTGGTCTTCATCACACCAAGATTGCGCCTGCCGTCCCAGTCCGATTTTCAATATTTCAGAAGTAGTCACATACTCGAGCGATACGACCAATTCTACAAGAAGAACTTTGCCTTTGAAAGCGACTCTGCCAGGAACTTGCCCGCCTTTGTTGTGTGGGGTATTAAGGCATTGGATAATGGCGATCACTGGGACCCAGACTCAGAAGGAACGACTGTCATGGACGAAACGTTTGACGTCACATCAGAAGAAGCTCAACAATGGCTGTACCAGTTTTGTGCAGATTTCCGAAATGCGAGTTTCCACGACAGCGAAGCAGACCCAATGCTCGAGGAATGTTTTATCGATTCTTTCCGAGATTTCATGGAGGGGCCATGTATAAATCCATTAGATGGTGGAAGTCTCTATCCATGCTGTAGTCAAACACATTTTCCTTTTACGCCCGATTTATTCGTTCAGTGTGCAAAAGTTTACTCCACGATACGCTGCGTTCTTTATCCACAGAACTGCAATTATGGGAGTCCCGGTCTATTCTTCAGTGACGATGACACCATCGTTGCACTGACTATTAGTTTGCAAACAAATATAAAGTTATCTCAGGATTACCAAGAAATGAGTAACTTCTGGCAGGAGATAAACCAATTTGTAGACTCACAAGTGGATGATGCGCCAGCGGGAATGGAGAATGGCTGGTTCGTGAGCATCCGTGATCCGCTGTTTTTCTACGATCTACAGAATGGCCTGGCCACCGGTGCACCGCTCTCAGTCGGCGTGTCTCTGGCAGTAGCGGCTGTCGTCTTGCTGATAGCCATCAGGAATGTTCTAGTGACCTTGTATGCCATACTGACGATTGCATTTGCAGTTTGTGTCGTCATTGCATCTGTCGTCCTCTTGGGTTGGGAGCTGAACATCTTCGAGTCGACCATCCTGTCACTGGCTGTCGGACTCTCGGTGGATTTCACGATCCACTATGGCGTCTCCTACGGCCAGGCTCCTGACGAAGATCGTGAGGGGCGGTCCATGTTCGCCTTGCGGACACTGAGCGCCGCTCTAACCATGGCGGCGCTAACCACCTTCTTTGCTGGAGCCTTCATGCTGCCCGCAACAGTACTCAGCTACGTGCAGCTGGGTACGTTCCTAGTTCTCGTCATGACCATAAGCTGGTTCTACGGAACGTTTCTATTCGTTTCGCTCTGCCGTACCATCGGACCTCAGAGAAGCTTCGCGCAAATCTCACTATCGTGCTTCGTCAGGAAAACGAAGTCTGATAACACAATTGAAATGACAAGAGAGAACCACGCGCATGAGCAGCACGTCGACACTTCTGATGAAAGATAATACATTTCCAAGACGTGCAGTAATGGCTTAAATATACATAATAAAGCATATATTATATAACACAATGTAATCGTCACTTGGTTGCGACCAAATTTTGTCCTTGCTGGGTCAAAACCCTTGACACTTAAGGACGAAACCACTTGTATGAGTCTAAAAGCCATTGTCATATCGGCACATAGGAAGAAAAAAAATATCTTTCAAAAGAATCATTTTGAGACTACGTATGTTCTTACTTGAATGATACACGAGTTCCAAGAACAACCGTAATGTACAGTTGTAGTACCAAAACAACAACAACAACAAAGTGTTGCTTGTCCATACAGTGTGTTTACGAAAACAAAATATTGATTTATAATTATTATATATCATCTGTTCCATCCTTAATATTGTATATATATATATATATATATATATATATATATACATTATTTTTTATTCATAATTATGCACTTATTTGTTGATTGCTTTCCAAGTGCATTCTATTGTGCAATTAAATTTCATATGTGTGCAGAGTGCAATGTGGATGTGTGCATTATGCTATGTATCATCATAACGTCACGAGAGATAATGTCACCGATATGACTATTCAAGGGAAAATTCTTGAAAGTTATTTGCTTTTACTTATTGTGGTAGTATGCTATCTTGAAAAACGTGCGATGAGTGAAAGAGAAAAGCTAGAGAGAGAGAGAGAGAGAGAGGAGGTAAGGGAAAGGGAGGGGGAAGACAGTGTAGAGAGATGAATATTGAGGAAACATATTACAATTTATGCCAAGAAACGGGTTGATGAATAAGCCTTGTATTCAAAAGGGCTGTGCATTGCCTAAATACAATGTAGTTGAAAACATGATTACTGCATTGGGACATTGCTCATATACTGTATAACGCACTTCTTAAAAATCAAAAACTGGCAGAGAATTTAGTTTCACTGATGACGGACACTAGCTAGAAAGATCAAACAAAAATGTTTTATGCAAAACTGGATCTATACAGTAGAAGTATTTTGTTACTTATTTGTGAATACACCTTGCCTTACAAGTAAAAACGAGATATGATTGAATAAATGAACTTTTATTTTAAAGAATCAATGTTTATTTTTTTATTACAATGTACATTCCATTGTAATATGAATGACTTTTGAGTGCAAATAGTGTATTCAATCGTTATCATGTCTGTAAAAATAATGGCTGGAAGCACTGTGCATTATACAGTGCACTCCCGTTATAACGAACACGGTTATAACGAAATTCCGGTTACAACGAAATAAAATTTAGGGCCGCAACATTATCAACTCTATGTATTTTTATTGTTTATTCATTCGGTTATAACGAAATTTCGTTATAACGAAAGAAAACTGCCGGTCCCGAGGACTTCGTTATAACGGGAGTCCACTGTACCATATATCAATATTACATGATCTTGAATGCACTGTATATCACATTATGCACGGAAAATATTTAATTAATTAATTAATTCCATTTTGATTGTAGGTAACGATATCCCTCTGTCAAAGTCATGTCGCAGTCTGGGTGTTATGTTTGACTCTCACATGGCTATATGTCTGATCAAATCACCAACATTTCTAAATCAGTCCGTCATCAATTGCGCAATATTGGTTTTATTCGCAAGTATTTGACTCGCTCTGCCACGGAAAAACTTGTTCATGCACTTCGTTTTTCAATCTACCAAACTCACAAATTGCCCAATTACAAAAGCTACAAAATGCCGCCGCACGTATTGTTTCTTTGTCAATATTAAACGCAGTCATATCACCCCTATCCTGAAGAGTCTTCATTGGTTGCCTGTACAGGAGCGTATTCGGTTTAAGATACTTCTTTTGGTTTATCACGTTATTGAGGGAACAGCTCCTGATTACAATGTTTGTTAGTTTCGTCAATACCAACCTTTACGAAATCTTCGATCCTCAACTTCAGGTCTCTTACATATTCCATTTTCTAGGAAATCTTGGGGGGGGGGGGGTGGGTGGGGGACGAGCTTTCGCTCACGCTGGACCAACACTGTGGAATTCACTTCCTCGTGAGCTGAAAGACTCGAGCTCCATAACATCTTTCAGGAGTAATTTAAAATCAGTGCATTTTGAAGATCAGTGCCTTTTGAAGACAGACTTTCATGTCTTTTTTTTCTTCTGCTTCTTCATCTTCTTTTATCACGGTGATGTACTTGTATCTTCAGTCTGTTTGCTTTGATGTAAAGCGCCTTGAGCATTAAATCAAAGTGGAGAACGGCGCTATAGAAATTGTATGTATTATATTGTTATTATTATTAAATACATTATTAGCTCAAGTGCAGTTTTATTTCACCAAAGCCAAAGGCCATGATACAATAGAATTGCACGAGTGCTAATGATGCTTTTGGAGTGTATATTGACTAGAATAGAGTATGAAAGAGCATGTAACATTTTGTTGTAGTAAAGAAAATGAATTTATAACATTGATTTATAACAGACTATTTGCTTAGCACGGAATTCCACATGCAAGAATCAAAAGAAAAGTTCACACTTGTGAACTATAACGAAATCAATGAATATCACGCGGTACTAATTCGACCGAGCACAAATTTTGTTACAAATACACTATTTGTTATTGAAGATAGATACACATTGTATATTTTCAATTCTCATGATAATATTGATGCAAGAAATCTACTAATAGACTAATTGTCCCTGCGTTTACATATAACATATAGCTGCATGTATGAACTTCACATGTTTTGTAATTTGATTGCCATACTTCTGTGCTGAATATAATCAACTGTGACATTTGATTTTATGTGACTGCCTAAAGTGTAATGCGCATGCAGAAGATATTTTTTTTTTTCACGAGAATAGTTTCAGTGTCATGATTTTGATTTATTGCTTTCATTAATAAATAAAGAAAGAAAGAAAGAGATAAATGAAAAAAATAATTATATAAACAAATAAATCTGACTGGATAAACAACGTGAATCTTGCACGTTTTACTTGGCATAAATTCCATCAAATCAACCATTGCTAAATCGGAACAAGTTTAAATGCAACGATACATGATACATGACCCATATAAATCATTCATTATATATATATATATATATATATATATATATGTATATGTATATATATATATATATATATACACATATATATATACATATATATATATATATATACATGTATATATATATACATATATATATACACATATATATGTATATATATATACACATATTATATATGTATATATGTATATATATCTATTGTATGTGGGATTTATGTGTGTAAGGGTGTATGTGGGTGTGTTTGTTTGTTTGTTTGTTTGTTCATTTCCATCCGAGAAGATGGCTGGATAGCCCATATTCAGCTATGTTAAGCTGGTCTTCCATGGGGTCCAGTTGGATGTGAGGTGGGACCACTTCACCGGGTTAAACACCCTGCTCTTTGCGATGAATGAATGAAGCGGGATCTTTTACGTGCATGAGTTGTTGCTCTCTCACACACGGGACCTCCATTTTATGTTCTATCCGAGGGACAGAGTATTTTGCCCCTTCCTAGAGGGAACGGTATGCTTACACACAACATTGCTCAGTCCAGACTCGGGTTCGAACCCGGGCCGCGTGATCGTGAGGCAGACGCGCTACCGACTGAGCCAACTCACCGTGTGTGTGTATGTACGAATGAGTGAACAATGATATTGCCTTTGCAGTGTGCTAACGGTAGAGCATATCCACTAATACCTTGCGTAAACATCACGCGAGTAATGATATGTACTGTACTACACTTAATGTATGCATTCCAAGTGAAACATACAGTAAAAGGACATAATCGTTAACAACAAGC
The DNA here is from genome assembly GCF_964275005.1 of Diadema setosum. Lineage (NCBI taxonomy): Eukaryota > Metazoa > Echinodermata > Echinoidea > Diadematoida > Diadematidae > Diadema > Diadema setosum. The sequence goes on from NC_092698.1 coordinate 18,821,692, forward strand.
CACTTATAGTCAAACTTAAAAGAATAAGGAATATTTCCTTCAGATCACTCTTTTATGTATTATTTCATTTTATTAGTGTATTTATGCATTATTGATAAATGAAGTAAGTGCTCTCAAAACACCAACCTTCTATCAGAAAACAGGCAAGCTTCATATGAATACACCGCATAAACTCTTGGAACCCAAACAGAGGAATCAAGGTGCAGTCTTTCGATTTTTACTAACTGATAGTCATGATAGTTGCAATGAAAAATCAATTCCGGGAAGAGTTGTGAATAGTTCATATTTCTATTCCAAAGCTTTGCCATTTTGCAAGATGTTTTATCTTGTGCCCAGAGGACAAAATGTAGGAAGACCAATGTGAAATTCTTAGTGTTTGCGATATGTTATTACAATAACCTCAGTCGATGCGTATTGTCATTAGGTACAGTGCCCTAATAAAAGGCCAGGTTTATAATTCATTTGAAAATAAACATCTGTTTATTGTTCTTTATCATGAAAATTATCCCAGCGAGAAGTGGAAGTGAATATGAAAGTTGTATTGCTAAGAGAAGACAATAACTGCTCTATAATTTCATTTCCCTCGTTTTGGTATTCAAGATCTTTTTACCCCTTGAAAAAGAACTGAACAATGTTAGTCACGTTTTGTATTTAATTTCATTTATTTTCATTTTCAACAAGCAGTGTCAGTGTACAAAATATAGCATGAAGGAGAAAAAAACATAATACATAATCTATATACATCGAAATGTAATATAATTGCAATAAATTGAAGAAGAAACAGATACATGCTATTTACGGCGTAATGTTGAAAATGAAGGGGAAGCTAAAAAGCAGAGCTTTTAACATGTATTCCCCTCAAAGCCATTATTAATAAAACACAAAGAAATGTAACCATGTACGGGCAGAGAAACGTGTTGAAAATATAAAGTGACTAAAACACATTAAATACTGACGACAGAGCAAAACCCCTAAAAGCCTTTAAAAGGTCGCCTTCTTGCAGCAAAGTGGGAGGGGTGAGATGGAGTCATGAGTTGAATGCGAAACGGATCATTTTGGACTGGGAAAGGAAATTGCAGATGAAAAGTACTGTAATAAATACTCTCTCTCTCTCTCTCTCTCTCTCTCTCTCTCACACACACACACACACACACACACGCACGCACACACACACACACACAAATCGGAGAGGGAAGAATTTGCGCACTGCCTGGCCTCAGAATTGCATTGGATGAATTATATAAATCAAAGCAATAACAAGAAAAGGTAAAGATTACTGAAAATTTTAAGATCCGGTCTATGTAGGTTGGGGATGTAAATGTACAGTTTAGTTTTCTGCAGTTGTACTCTTGTTGAATTTTAGTGATTCTAGCCTGTTCTGATTAATAATGTGTGTATATATATATATATATATATATTTAAAATTCATGAAGATCATTATTCTTCACTTTATTCATATTAAGCTCACTTGATATTTGTTATCATCATTATTCTTTTGTCATGGTTATTACTGTTATTCTTATTGCAAATATTGTATATGCGTTATTACTTTAAAAGATATGAGAGATGTATATTTTCTGTGAATTTGATGATATTGATTCCTGTAATCAACCTTTGATGGGGCTAACTTCGATTAGCAGACATGCTCTTTGTTAGCATCCTTTACCAAGATGTTTAATATGTTTCATTGAAATGTGGTAATAAATTCATTAATTCGTTCATTCATATTATATATATATATACATACATATATATATATATATATATATATATATATATATATATATATATATGTAGCAATAGCGGACTCTGCAGCTGTAGCAATTGTTGGTTACTAGTAGCTATTTCATGGACGTGCATTCACTTTTGGGGTCATTGTCTTGTGTTTATTTTGAAACAATGATAATATCAGTCAAAATGAGTAAGAGTTAATCATGTCGATGACAGAAGTAAACAAACAGAATTCACTGATTTGCTTGCTTCATTCTGGACACTGTGCTTAAATGGGTTCGACTTGCTCTATGCATTACAGAAATGAGTTTCCTGCCAATAACAAGGAAACTGGAATGGTAGCAACAGCCATTTAACATGTTTAACCTCTTTTACCGCTTTACCAACTCACTTAACCTGCCAATCGTTTTATTCTAGAAGCAAAGAGAACTTGTTCTGTGAAATTGATGCATGTTTGCTGTTGACAATTATAACATGGACCCACTACACACATGGACGGTTAACGGAGGTCTTTTCCTTGATCTCATCATCACCGCGCCATCTGATAATGGGCATTTTAATGAGTACATTTAGATGTTTTGACAATGACGATTGTGACAATGACAATGACATTGTCACTGAAAAAACAAAGAACCGTTTTCCGGAAAGGTTAAACACCGACGCGAAGCCAGTGCTGTTGAATTTTGAGGAATAAACATTTAGAACCTATTAGGATCTGTCTCAGATTGATTAAGTAAAGACACTGAAAGTGTTGATATATCAATTATTAAAAAAAGATATGTATATACCTCTCCTATTCAAAAAAGGAGTAATTTTCCATCACTGCGCCCCCTATATGAAACCCAGCTGACCCTAACCGTCGTTCTTTCAATAGGAAGTTCGTAATGCTCGCTGTAGGCTATTCAATCGCAGACATGGCTACTTGCTCATTGTCAATAGCCCTTCACCACGTCTGTCCTTCATCTGTGCTCGTTCAGCGCTTCGCAAATATAGGCCTACTCCTTCACCGCTGTTGCCACAGACGCTCAATGAATAGATACACGCTACTCTTAAGCACACAACGTAATGACGGTATATACTACGGGGCGTGCAGAACATGGCAAGCTGATACGTGTGACATGGTGTAACTGCATGGTTGTGGCGTGCTGACAGAAGTTCTTGAATCTCTCCGCCTGGCATGGTCCTCTAATGTTCACCCATATCCGGCTTGATGCATCATCTATGTAACAGTATACGAAACCTCAGACATGAAATATAACCGTCTGTCAAATAAGGTAAGTTATGCAAGGTAACACACATTCTGTAAAATGAATGTGATACCCCGTGATGTCATTTCATGTAGCCGATGTGGCAGCTATCTTGACTTGATGTACTATTACTTCAGGCTGTAATATTCAAGTTGCAGGGCATCAACTGGCCTTATCGAATTCACGGTGCAATCTGCGCCATCATCATAATTATGTAAAATTGATTTCTCTCGGCGAACATGATTGTGCTTCAAGGTATTCACGTGCTATGCACAGTAGAGGACGACATAATGATTATTACTTCTATGCATACGCCACGGTGATGATACTCCCAACAAGTTATATGAAAATGTCTCTGTAGGTCATTGAAATTATTGTGTAAATTCGAAACATGCTTGGAGTAACCTTATAAGCTGTTCCAAGGTATTATAGTTTCGTAATACCCTGATGCATTAATCAACAAATGCGTTGTGATGTTAACATGCATGATAAATATAAGAGATATACACACAAAGCTAATGCCTGCCTATTAAAGTAATCTTGCCTACCAACATAAATCTACGTACATTCCTGATATCAACGTTGATGCATACATGCAAAGGTCAACTTAGGTCTACTTACATACATACCTACCTACATACATACATACCTACCTATATACATACATAAATACATACATACATACAAATACACTAAAGACATACAGAAATACATACATCACACACAATCATGTGCGCAAATACCCTCTTGTAAACACATACAAACTCTTACAAACACACACCATCACTCATGCCTACACGCTTATATAAACGCAAAATAATGTATTCGCTTGCCATTGCTTTAAACGTTTCCGCTCCATTCGGGTTGGTGAAAGAAGGACTAGCTACCAGCGGTAGCGCGACGGAGCTTTGTCAATGGCGACGCCATTGTTCCACCTGCTTTTTTTTTTTTTTTTTTACGCCAGTGTGCTTCGATCTTTGCTCTGTGTGGTTACTGAGTTTCGTTTAGAATTTTGGGAGGGGGGGGGGGGATTCTAGCCGCAATGTTCGTGATGTCACAGAGGTGTAAAGAATATCGCATGATTTCTCTGGCATACCTTTCGAGAAAACTGTCACCGAACCAATTATATTTTTTTCTTTCTTCCTTGTCTCTCATCTTTGTCGACGTAAAGATGTGGATGAGGATATGCAAATACGTAAACATTATGACACCGTGTTGAGAAAAAAAAAAATCTGGTATAAACTGTTACCATAGACAAGTTTGATTAGACTTCTCCTCGCAACAGGATCAATAATGAACTCACATGAATGGACTGATCCATGTTTTTTTTTTCCTTCTTTTTTGTCCATTTCACTTAAACTATAATATTTCATACTGTCTCAATAAGATTAGTGATTTCTTTTCAAGATCTTAGTATTTCGTGTAAAAGTTAATTCACCAGGCATCACAATTCATAAAGCATCGTGCCAAACAAAATGATAAACTATACCACCCGTAACATATTGTATAACTGCCCCGGGAGGACAATAGTATAGATTTGTGTCATCTATATTAATGAGAATGACACAATGATCCAAACAAAAATTAGGGAAATACAGATTTAATATAATATTGTGTCGATATATCGTTCCTTATATACTCTCAGTCCAGGTGCCCGAACGAGGTACTAATATTGCTTTGAGCATCGCCATACATTCATTGCCATCTACAGATCATGTGCAAATATATATGAATACACACACATACACACGCAAACACACACACACACACACACACACACACAAACACACGCACATATATATATAGGTATATGTATATAAAATATATACAGTGCGTACAAAAAAAAAGTAATCCAACTTTAGTCGGCTACTTCATAAACTCTTCTTCTTTCCATTGGTACCTAAATGTGCTGACAGATGTCATGCATGACTGAGCACATTAACTTTAAAGAAAACAATGAGGAGTTGCACTTCTTCCAAGTTTGACTGTTATCATGTAGAAGCACTGAATGACCTCTGGATGAGATCTGTCAGTGAATGTGGTCAAATAAATAGGCCAGCCTACACAACTGGAGGTTTGTGTTGAGGGTTTCCTCTTATCTTTTATGGTCCATAACCTGTCCAATATCTTGATCACTCCTCTCAAGGCCAACCCACATTGCACAGTCCACTTTTCTCTATATTTATATTCAACACATAGCTTGCAGCGACAGACCATGTCTTGAACACGAAGAGAGAGAAATGATACCTTCCTTATGTAATAATCATTGGAAGTTCAGGAAAGCTTGCTATACACGGTAAGAAACATAGGTTCAACTTTGCACCGTTCTCGTCTGGAAGGTGCAAAATTGAACCTATTCTTCTCAGATTGTATACATGGGAGGTTAACTTGTAGCCCTACCGTTAATCATTCAAATGTATACTGCCAGCCCTAATTTATATGCAGAGCTTCTGAAATACCTGCAGATTTCAATTCAGTCACATAGTGTCATATCTGTGTTTCTCGTCATTAACCAGGATGAGACGGTGAATGACGTCGAGGGGGATGATGTCGCCCGATGCAAGCGACACAGATGCACCTGCGGCATCGCTTCTGCGTAAGTAACTCACCTGGTGTCAATCGTAAAACTCGCAATTCGCAATGCATTGACAGGAAAAACAAACAAACAAACAAAAAATATCGTACAGGACATACCATTACGTTAGAATCCCTGCCTCTGATCCTTGGTCTCACGAAACATGTGTTGTTTTCAAAATGAAGGATGAACACAAATAAACTGGGTCGTGGTTATCAACAGCGAAAAAAACAATCCCTCAATATCGACTTCTGGTCGAAAAGATTTAAATCAAACAAAACTACTGTAAAATTTAAATTGGCAATAAGGCTTCGATTATATTAAGAATACTTTACACGATAGATTATTTTCTTCCTTATGAAGAGAAAAATCTTTCTTTCCTATGCATCTCTGATTTACACATTTCCCCTTTATGTAAAACATAAAATGAAACCATTGTAATCTTTGAAGTAGTTCTGTTGATATCTTGAGCATGTGATATACTACTGAACTTCTCTTCTTTATGTTTTAGTATTACAGTTTGAAGTGTATAAGGTGGCATAGAAGTATGCCCTGTTGTAGTCAAGGGGTTGTTTACGCATGTGCACATTAATTTCCCTACCCTAAACATTATGAAATAATAAAGAGTAATACCAACAACGCACAACAGCGACACAACAACGCTGACAACGTGACAAACAACATTATCTGTAATATCTTGGACATGCACTCCAATACTTTTAAAATTGGTTCTATATGACCCTCAATATGATAATCTACTTATTTCTAATTAACATACGATTATTCATAGAATTACACTCATCGGCCCGAATTCACGAAGGCGGTACAAATGAAACCATGGTTTAAACCATGGACAAAAACCATGGAGCGCCAAGTGTCGCACGGAATATTTCGTTACGAAATTGGTGATTTCGTCGACAAAATGACCGTTTCGTTAACGAAATTATCATTTCGTGGACGAAATGTTCATTAAGTTACAAAATGTTGTCATTTTGTCACAAAATAATTATTTCATCAACGAAATGACTGATTTCGTAACGAAATATTCCATGCGACACTTGGCACTCCATGGTTTTTGTCCATGGTTTAAACCATGGTTTCATTTGTACCACCTTCGTGAATTCGGGCCATCGAGTTTTGCAGTATCCAAGTGTATACCCACCCGATCCCACTTACCACGGACAGGCAGTATGTAATCTTGTTATTCTCATTCATCTTGTTATCTTCACAGCTATTTGCATCTCTTGGTTGAGTTTCCATCGGTGGTCATCTTCGTAATTTTCGCTCTCGTCGTTGCCGCCGGTGTCGTTAGTTTCCTCACAAATCCTTTCTTGTCGCTGGGCGATCCATCAAAGGTAAAAGCTCTGACTGCTATTCTCTCTCCTAGGCTAATACTCGACAGAGGAGGATTGAGTATATGCAAATGGTCTGATAGAGACAGATTGCTGGGATGCGGATCGAACCATCATGGCATATATCTAGAAATATTTCGAAAGAATTTTACGATGGGTGATAATTGTCGGATCATGAGTATCAATATTCCGTTGACCTTGTATCGCGATTGACCGTATCGTTATTTTCTCTCAAAATGTGTTTCTCTTGTCTTTGCATTCGTTCGTATGGTATATGATAATGCTCATAATGTGATGTCAGTATTTTCTGAGATCTAATGAATCAGGCATTGGAGGTTGTACTAGTAAAGTGACTAAGATTCAATTGCATGCCAGGCTCAGATTGGTCTTGATAGGGTTATTTCTAAAGTATCATATGTTTTTTTTTTTTTTTTTTTTTTTTTTTTTTTTTTTTTTTAAGTTGTGATGTATACAAGTAGGAGGCGCAAAAATTATGCAAATTACATGAGGTCATTGTCATACCTTCGTAAATCTCCAGCTGACCTGTACACAAACCTCGCTCAATTGCCTTTCTTAATATGATATAAAAAGACCCCCTAGAAATAAAACGTCAATTATTTTTGTATCTGCGGTGTATGAATGATCGCATATGTCGCAATAAGATAGCAATGGTGACCTTCAGGGGTGAGGTTGCTGTTGTTGAATTATCGACCAAAATGACATTTTCAGGATAATTTTCTTGGAAAGACCAAAGGGAGAATTGTGCGTTGATGAAACCATTACAAAAGCTAGCTTGTGTATGTCATGGCAACTACTATCACCGTTTGGTAAAACATATGAAGCACTTTTGAATATATTGTGTGTCTTACTTTCGGTCCGGCTTTGATAGAAGAGTCGCCATTCTGTTCTTGCATTGACTCCAGTTATTGAAGTCAAATGGAACAGGTGTAGAATTTCACTTTATGGAAGGTTAGGATGTCAGCAACCTCGTGTGTCAGAAAGAGAGAAGAAAGAAAAATCAACTTCATTAGCAGAAGGACAGAAATAAACTAAGATTATAAAGCAAGAGAGAGTAAAAAATATTAGCGTGTACGAAATAGTATGTACCGATATTAGGTATAGTCGAACGATCATCTCAATGTGAAAAAAATTACTACCATAGCACGAATATTTTCATATTTCGTGCGGGCAGATTTGATTGACACACTGCTTACACAATATGATAGGTAGACATTGTAGTGCCAAGCGTGTCGTGTTGCATAATAAAATAAACTTTTACTTGTTACACTCGACCAGGGTTTCCAAGCCAGGGGCACTGTCCTGAGTGGACGTTTGATGGCCTACGAGCGTTTCATCGAACCGACGGAGCTGTACTCCCCATATCCATCGGCGCCAATCGGCGACACGGGACCAACCCCGATTGGACAATCAGCTTCCATCAGACGCAGGAAGTCCGCCAATCTGCGTGATGTGGAATATGACGAGCCAGGTTGCGGATCAAGGCGTAAGTTTTGCCACTAATCTCTTTGGGCGTATCCCTCTATCTTTGTTTAAGAATATAAAGTCTACTCAACACACCGCATTCCGAGTTAGCTATCTCCTCCGTTATAATAGCTGTAAATTGTAATTGATCTACTTAATCGCGTTTTTATCATTCATATCAATCAGTTTCATATTTAGTATTTCTGCAATGGCGTCATAACATTGAGAGTCTTCATCGTTGGCGACTAAACGCAAAGTGTCTCCCGGAAGATGAAAGAAGTACACCATGGAATTTGCTCGTTGATTCGTAGATTTGCCTTCTGTTTTTATGTTTGATATAGCGATGTAACAGCCGAATCTAATACGTGCATATTATCTTACTTTCATTACAGACTGACAGCCAATGCCATTCCACTTAGTCGACTATTGGATCAAATGAAGATTCTCTGTGTCTAAATGACAGAGATTTCGTTTCATTCTTATCACTCTTCTTTTATTCGTTACATTTAGTTGCAGATCGTCTGCGCATTGTCTACCGTACTCCAGAAGATAGCGATATGTTCAGCGCGAGCGCCATGAAAGCGGCGTGTCGTCACGACCAACAGACGTTTCGCAGTCAGCCGAGTTACAAGGAGATATGCGCATTCCGCGATGCGAATGAGACATGCTGTCCAACATGGTCTTTGGGACACCTCGTTGCAAGCGTCAGCGGAAAGGCATCGTGCCCGGATATTGACGAAGATGACGTCACTGTTGTGAAGAGGCTGCTCCGAGAATGTGCGGAGGAGTACTTGGCAGGATGCTTGCAAGACTATAATGATTGCAGAAGTGTGTCGGAAACCTGTTCCAATCAAACGACAGCTATTAGCACAATATTTCATTTTCTCACGCCTTCCGATTTCGTTACGTCGGTTCTACATGGTGGCTTTCACCTACCTGTCCTGATGACCTTACCACCTCTAGAATATTCCAACAATCAAACGCGCAGATTTTATGACGAGCATATGCAGAGTTCTTCCTTATATGGCGATGACATCAGCATAGCGGCAATCGGAGCAGGATTTAAGATAGATCTGTTTATAGATTACATTTTATCCGACTCACTTTACATTGGCTTTGGCTGTGCTGCTGTGGTCGTCATTATTTGGGTGTACGTAGGTTCCTTCTTTGTCACTATAATGACGATCCTGAGCATGTTCATGTCAATGGCAGCTGCTCATTTTCTCTACCACACTGTATTCAGGGTGACTTTCGCCCCCTACGTCAACGTCCTTACGTCAGTGCTCATTGTTGGAATCGGAGCCGATGACTGCTTCATCTACGTCGACATCTGGCGGATTTCGAAGCGAGCGACGCCGAATCCGCGAGAAAATCTCGTCGCCATACTTCGCGAGACTCTGAACCATGCCGCCACGCCCATGTTCGTGACGAGCTTCACAACATCGGCTGCGCTCTTCGCAGGCATCGTCAGCTCTATTACAAGCGTCCGCTGCTTCTCCGTCTATGCAGGGAGCACCATTTTGGTCAATTTTGTCTTCACCGTCACGTGGATCCCGGCTTCAGTGCTGATACATGAAAAGTATCTCCTACGAGAGAAAGAAAATTCCGTCAACTCGTCTAAGGGTTGGACCATTTGTTACACTTGTTACTGGAGCTATCAAACCCTCTCAAAAGCTTGCTGTAAGTTCTTCGAGTTCTACCTGCCAGCAGCCATTGAAAAACTACGCGTCGTGTGGATAGCCATCTTGTTAGGTTTAGGATTGGCGGGGTTTTGTGTCGTCTTCATTGCCCCAAGGATGCGTCTTCCCTCACAGGCCGAGTTTCAAGTCTTCCGCATGAGTCACATCCTTGAGCAATACGACCAGGTATACGAGAAGATGTTTGCCTTCGAGAGCGATGCGGCAGACCAGATGCCGGCAATGATCACCTGGGGTATCAAGCCGCTTGACAATGGGAATCATTGGGATCCTGACTCCAAGGGTTCTACTGTCATGGACGACGAATTCGATCCTACCACAACGGAGGCGCAAGAGTGGCTCTACCAATTCTGCGCAGATTTTCGAAACTCGTCGTTTCATGACGCTGCGACATCCCCCGACGAGGAAGTGTGCTTTGTCGACTTATTTAGGAGTTTTATGGAGGGACCATGTATAAATCCTCTAACGGGAGCCGATATATCACCATGTTGTCTCCAGTCTTCATTTCCATACGCGCCCTCGTTGTTTCACCAGTGTGCAATAACTCTCTACGAACTGGGCTGCCAAGTATATCCTTGTGAATACAATAGACCAGGCCTGAGATTCAACTCAGATAACGACATCGTCGCCATGAATTTCTATCTCAAAACTAATGTCAGGGAGTCCCAGGACTTTGCGACTATGGACAGATTTTGGAAAGATGTAAACAGTTGGGTAGAAAACAGGCTCAAGGCTGCTCCACCGGGACTAAGCCGGGGATGGTTCATAAGCTTTGGGAAGAAGCAGCTGTACTTTTTCGATCTTCAGCGGAGTCTCGCCGTTGGAGCCCCGCGATCAGTTGGCGTGTCTCTGGCTGTAGCCAGTTGCGTTCTATTTGTGGCTATCCGCAATATCTTGGTCACTCTCTATGCTATAATTTCAATCACCTGTGCAGTCTCCGTTGTCATTGCCTCTGTCGTTCTGCTTGGATGGGAGCTAAATATATTTGAGTCCATCATTCTTGCCCTCACTGTCGGCCTCTCCGTCGACTTCACAATCCATTTCGGGGTGTCTTATCGTCAGGCGCCGGCGTCGGATCGCCAGTCGCGATCGTTATTTGCGATTCAGACGCTAAGCGCCGCCATAACAATGGCAGCTCTTACCACGTTCGCCGCCGGTGCGTGCATGCTGCCCGCTACCGTCCTGAGTTACGTGCAACTCGGTATCTTTCTGATGCTTGTCATGGTAATAAGTTGGGTATATGGTACGTTCTTTTTTATTTCACTGTGCTGGACAATCGGCCCAGAGGACCCGCCTACAACGAGTGGCCGGCCAACAATCCCTGCCCATCAGAGTTCAGGGGAAGTGTTAGAGATGCGAAAGAGGGTCAATGAACCCTCATTTTTAGATGACGTCAGATACAGGGGAACGTTTAATTTATCAGAGCCACTTCTGCAATAAAAATCTATATGTCGGAGAGGTCATGAATATTTTATGGTGGAAAATCATGGGAATAACGCATATTGCTGTAACGGTTGAAAAGGAAAAAAACTTACAACCTGAAATTCCCAATAAAATGCCTGGCTTCTGTTTCGATAATTTCTTTAAACGAAGTTCCGAATTCTCATTGCATTTCACGTGTCGATGTTTTTATTACATTGTCATGATTGTCTTTCGATTTTGGAATCTGCGAGCATGATTAGCGGGTTAGTTACCTCCTGTTTGTCAGACTGGATCACAACGTGTCTTGGGCGTATAATTACATGTGTATTAAAGTAAGTCAGAAACATGTCATACCAAGTTTCCTTACACGGTTTGTTCTCAACTCGACGATGTTTAAAATAGGCGTGAATTTTGCATAAGATCTTACGTCTTGAGAACAGACCTGAGCTCCTGTTTCATACATGAAGATTAACCCCTGTGTCCTTATCTATACTTTTATGTCTACCAGTGCATTCAATAAAAGTGTGGGTTTTTTTTTTTTGGCATTTGCTAGTGTGCCCGACATACTTGCGGAAAAACTGTTGTTGATATACACGAGAGATAGAGAGATAAAAAGTGTTAGAAAGTGGAGCCAAAACTGAAGTGAAAAGAAGTGTAACGAAAATGCCATTGACAAAAAAAAAAGAAAAAAGTTGTATGTATGCGGAAATAGATGAATATAAATGTACATGAAAAAAAAACACACGAACTTTTCTCTTTCTCTCTCTTCTTTCTCACAAAATACATAAACATACATTAAAAAAGACAAAAAAGGTCCCCAAAGATTACCATTACTGTGTCGTTTCAGAAGAGTGTTTGTTTGTCTTGTTTATATCTCTCTAAGATTTATATTGTTTGTTTTATGTTAAGTGCTGTCTGGAGCAAATTATTTGTATAGGACCCCATTTTTCTCTCTGTCTTCTTTCGTTCTTTAAAACAACAACAATATCAGACGAGTGTTCACTTTAGGTTTATAGACTGATGCAAAATGTCATCATAAACATCTTGCTTGAAATAATAATATCAATACGGCGCAAAGACAAGGAGAAAAGAGAGAGGGAGGGAGAGAGAGAGGAGAGAGAGAGGGAGGGAGGAGAGGGGGGAGGAGAGGGAGATGGAGAGAGAAACATAGAAATCGATAAAGGGGAAGTGGCAGGGGAAAAAAAAATAAGTGAATGCAGAGGCGGATCCAGAGGGGGGCGCAACCGGCGCACGCCCCCTTTATTTTTCGTTAAAAACAAAAGAAATAAAAGAAAAAAAAATGAAATGAAACCCGGATGTGGCACCATAAATATTAGTTGCGCAACCCCCAACCCCCCCCCCCCTTTTTCTTTTCTTTTTTTTTTACAGAATTCCTGGATCCGCCCCTGGAATGCACAAGCAATTCACGCTGTCTTAGGGTCACCGTGAAAAGAAACTTCAGTGAAGAAACTTCACTATACATTGTACACATACTGTGTAAGACTACCTCCGTATATTATCATGCTAGATTTTCAGTGTTGAGCTGACCGTTTCAATTCCATTATAACAGTAATGGTATCCATGCCGCTGTTTCTCAAGGGCGCCCCCATCCATCTTTCCCAGTAATTTGGGGAAAAAGACTGAAATCCGTTGGTCCGTTCAATGCGTACCAGTATGAACTTTGTGTGCTTCTTTGATGGCTACGTCGAAGTAAGCCAACTCAAAGTCATGTCCAGCTTCTAAAAATAGGGCGGAACTAAGATTCTGTAAGGTGAACGCAGCAAAATCTTGGCACTGTAGAATACTGCAGGATGCAGAAGAGTGCATGTTTTGTCATTTTAATCCACGATAAATGCCTCTTGTAATTCAACACAGTTTATTTGTGTCTGGGATTTTTCTTGAAAAGTTATATGGTTGGCATGTATTTGGTAAACTAGTGCGGTAGGTTTCCTCGATTTTCAACAGAAAAGTAAAAAACGGTTTATCTTTAGCGACCGATAGGTAGTCTAATCAGGGAGGTGAATACAAGTAATAGGGCAGATCAAACAGATCAGAAGGTTGCCAGAGACCATTATCATTGACGGGAATGGAGACTTTAAAACGAAATTGAGGAAACTAATGGACAGGGTAACGGGATTGTTTTAAAGTTGGCATGCTCAGATAAAAATAGCAGGTGTAGACTTCTCATCGGGTCAATGATTATGTGTAATTACTTAGTACTGACGATGCAACGTATTGAAAGATACGTCAATACCATGTATTTGTTTATTTATTTATTTATTTATTTATTTATTTGCTTATGTATGGATTTATTTATTTCATATTCATTTATTTATTTATTTGTTCATTGATCCATTCATTCATCGTTTTCGCTTAATGAAACATACATATAAGGCCTATACTAAAATGTGTCAATGACCCCGTTTACAGCGCGGGGCTGGGCCGCGGCTGGGCCGTGGCCGAGCCCGCCTTCATTTCAGTGTAAACACGCAAAAGGCCAAATGCGGGGCCAAAATTGGCCGGGCATTTGGCCACGCTTTGGAGGTGGTCTCTGGAGGTCTCTGGAGGTGAGCTCGGCCTATTCTCAGTGTAAACGCAAACTGGGCCAAATGCGCAGCCAATTTTAGTCTGGCTTCCAGACCCTCTGCCCGTACTATTTCGCTATTCAGGATATTAACCCCATCAACGTCGAAAACTAGTGTAGTTTAAGGTGGTTTTGTCCTGCAAAGGATTTTTCCTTCGGCAAAGGCCTTTGCCCGAACGGCGACTTCGTCGCCACGGAATGGGTTGGCAAAGGGTCTGAAAACCAGACTACTAGTATACCAAATCACACTCTCTGTTGAATCAGCATTCAGATCACGTTGCGTTTGTTTACAAGCAGAGCGCCACTACGACAAAATATTAAAAGGTTTGAATTAAAAGCGCGGCAGAGCCCGGCAGTGTTAACGGACAAAATTGCGGGGCTCGGCCCCGCAATAGAGGCTGGGCTCGGCCCAGCCCCGCACTGTAAACGGGGTCAACGATATAAACAGCAAATTTAAGGAGCTAATGAGAAGGCAATTTATTCGTTTATGTATTCATTCATTCATTCATTCATTCATTCATCATTTTCACTTAATAGGACATGCATACATTAAAATGTGATAATAATATAACCAGCAAAGTTATTAAGTTGAGGAGTTAATGAAAAGGCCTTAAGATCCATTGTGACTGTACAGACTCTGTATACGCGTGCCTGTGCATTTGTGTTCGCCATTGTCTACGTCTGCTTACTTCGAGTTACAGGTGTGTGTGTGTGTTTTTTTTTTTTTTTTTTTTTTTAACATTTTGATGTAAAGGTCAATATGTCAATCGTACCAACCCGCATGTAGGTTTTTGAATTCACTGAGGTAAGCATCTGTTTTGTATTCATTTAATCCTTGTGCTTGACAGGACATCCACCCGACTGCAAGCCTGGTATTTGGCGATCGTAATAGAACAAGTGAATTAATTCATTTAGTTAAATGGATGGACGCTTTCCAAGTGTTGGGTTCTATGTCACAAACTAAGTACGGATCATTCGAAAGGCCATGCATATGACGCAACACTACATTGTCATCCGAAAAGTCACCTAAAACACAAACAGGGATGTGCCATATGAATCAGTATACAAAAGATGCACAGGACAGACTGGTTCGGTGAGAATTGGATGCACGAGTTTAACTTTGGAACTGTTTAAACCCACGAGCGCAGAAAGTGGGTCTTAGACTGTTCCAAAGTTAAACGACGGCATCCAATTCTCACTGATCCACGAAATAGGCCTGTGCATAATTTGTGTTACAAAATGGGTCCATACATTCATGAAATACAACCATTTTCCCCATCATGCGTCCGGAAAACCTACAACACTAAACAAGACTTGAGCCATAGCATGCGTTCGGATTTTACCGGACGTATGGCTCAGTGTGGATCAGTAAAAATCAATGCATGCCTATTGACCAATCAGATTGCAGAGATTCTAAAGCCCATTTTATAATCATCAATATAGGGCATTCTGTATGGTGATTGGATCCGCTTTAGATAGCGTGGTACTTTGTGCCATAAGCTGTGCTTTTTCAGGTCATCCGTGCCGCTTTATTCTAATGAGGAATGAACATTGCAGTGCTGATGGTATTGACTGTGATGTCTTTCTAGGAGTGAGTGAGTGCCACAGCGATTTATCCGTTGATCGTCTCTCCTCCATAGATAGATTAGCTTATTACTATTCGACTTTTCAATTAACTTGCCTTATAGCACCGATGGCATTGATGGGTATATAGCAACATTATCTTCCGTCGTTCATTTTCGGTCCTTCGGCTCCGTCTTTGGTGGTTGATAACAATTTCAGAGTATACAACTTTCGAGAGTTTAATTTACTGTGAATTTAAACGTATTCGGGGAAAAAAGAGAGAACAGAACAGACGGATTGGTATTACGATGATTTTTTTTGGGGATACTTTGTAATAATTTTTCCCCTCAAGATGATTAAAAGAAGAGACTGAAGCAGGAGCACTGGTTCTGATGGTCATGGTTTTGATGATGATATCATTGCATTAGAATCCTTGAACAAGGTTTTCATTTCGAGGAACTGATTATACTAAAACATCTAAAACGCTGTGACGAGATTCAAGTTAACGGTGCTGCGAGGGGCAAGCGAAAAAAAAATAATGTCATACAATATATTTGTGCAAACTCTATGTAATCATCAGATAGAAAAACAAACTGACACAATATTGAAAGATTTATGAGTTTAAATTTTATTTTTACAAGTCAACAGTCAACAACCATTCTAATCGATTTCATATTTTCCTCCCAATAACTTTCTTCCCCGGCTACCTAATCGTTGCTGTACTGACAATTTGAGCTGATAGTCAGGTCGCTAAGTGAAATTACCGTTACACGGCGGATAAAAGCACCAAATTTGGAGAGATGACCCCTCAGGACCTACTCATTGATATTTGAGTAGGAGCCCTCTGCAACATTTTTATTTTCATGGTATAAATGCTGAATTTCATTTTGCAGAAAATTTCGCGGGAATGAAACTTTCGTAAATTTCGAGAGGAGCTAATATCGCAAAATCAAAAAGCGCGATTCTAAACAATGCATTTGATGCCAGTGGCAATTTGCGGAAGTTTCATGCTGCGAAAAAAGGTCGTCGGCTCCAAGTCACGAACATTTCATGTCAGGAAAATAACACCGTTTTTATGTATCTGAGAGAGTAAAGTAACGAAAACGAGGTTCACATTTGTGGTACTTTTTTAATTTTCATGGAACTGGAAAACATGAACCCTATCTTGAATTCCATGATCAACAAAGCATTTGAAACATGGAGGTTGGTGAATTAATTACCGATTTATGAAGAGAAAATGCTGTTGAGTTGTCACATTGTGGTGTAGGTCCCTGCTATTCCCAGTTTAGTTACTTTATAAAAGGGGCTTAGAACGTTTTCTAATGGTAAGGGGAGGGGGAGATCACTGACCCTTAAACACTCCCGTCAACGGTCCGCAGCCCCCTCCTTCCCTCCCTCCCCCCAAAAGAAAAAAAAAAACATTAGAAAACGATCTGCAGCCCCTTTAATATCGGGTCTATGCTTTATGTACATAACTCTGAACTGGCAAATGTACATTACACTGTGACACCTCGACAGCGTTATTTTCTTCATAAATCGGTAATTAATTCAACCACCTCTGTTTCAAATGCTTTGTTGATCATGGAATTCAAGATTGGGTTCATGTTTTCCAGCTTCATGAAAAATGAAAAAAGTACCACAAATGTGAACCTCGTTTTCTTTACTTTACTCTCTCAGATACATAAATACGGTGTTATTTTCCCGACATGAAATGTTCGTGACTTGGAGCCGACGGTCTTTTTCGCAGCATGAAACTTCCGCAAATTGCCACTGGCATCAGATGCATTGTTTAGAATCGCGCGCATTTTGATTTTGCGATATCAGCTCCTCGCGAAATTTGCGAAAGTTTCATTTTCGCGAAATTTTCTGCAAAATGAAATTCAGCATTTATACCATGAAAATAAAAATTTTGCAGAGGGCTCCTACTCAAATATCAATGAGTAGGTCCTGAGGGGTCATCTCTCCAAATTTGGTGCTTTTATCCGCCGCGTAACGGTAATCTCAAAATTTGACGTTAAGCGACCTGACTATGAGTCCATTGCACCATGTGAGTGCGCTGCGTACACAACAGTACTATACACAGCATGTTCGCATGCGTTTGAAACGACGGTATCTCGATCCGGGAACCAACAATGTGCAGAAAGCGGAAAGTGTGCAAAGAATACGAGAGAGGCATAAACGTCTTACCATTAAATGTTAATCATTTACTTCAACAATATTACATCAGGGAGGTGACATCACCTCCCAGATTAAGTATAGAAGGTACCATCGGCGTAGAAAGGGGGTGGGGTGGGGTGGGCAAGGCAAACGACGTACTTGCCCTCACCCCCATCCCCACTCCCCCCCCCCCCCCAAGATTTGGAAGGCGAGTAAAAAAGGAAAATAAACTTGCATGTATGAATGTGATGCAGCTCCATGGAGTAAGATTAATTGTCCAAATATTTCACCCAAAGTGTGTGGCAGATAGTTGCATTTCAATTCTAATTTCAATTCTGAGTGCAAAAGACATGTCGCTTCAATTCCTAAAACTGCCTCATGTACAAGGGAAATATTCCCTTTTAATTAGCCCTTTCGTCGTTTAGTTCCTTTCTTTTTTAGATTTAGGCCTAGTACAATTTCTTTTGACAATTTCCCAACTATTTCCAAATGCGCTTTTACGAAATATTTCCCTCGTACTGGAAGGGCGGGGATAGCCTTCTCCTACCCCCCCCCCCTTCCATGCATAGACTATGGCTACACTTTGAAGAGTGGCAATTTTCCAAATATGCCACGAAATGTGTGGATCGTTTAACTGCAATCGTGAAAATACAAAATCTCCCTCGTGGATAGAAGAGGGAATAGGGCTTACCTCCCCCCCCCCCCCATCCAACATTATTCGCCATAAGCAAACTTGCAACTAATGTAGCAGTCATCAATGTACTTCTTCATAGCACCAACATGTCTTTATCTCTTTCGGTTCTAGAGAATAAGATTTAAAAAATCCATTGCTTCTCCAGTATGAGAGTCCCTGGGAGCCGGAGGGAGGGGGGGGGGGGGGGGGAATGCTCATTTTTCACAAAATGAAATCTTATCACCCTAGAGATGCTACTTGCCAAGTTAGGTGTTAGGGGTTTTTAAGAAGCTGAAAATGGTAAAGCTTCACGCGCAGTTTTGACACATATTTTATCTAACATCTATCATGTCTATCATAATCATCTGTGGTAATATTGTTGAAGCAAATAAGATGCCCAATAGATTGTATAAGAAATGTCCCACTTTTGATCCTGAATAGTTCAAACACTATATATTAGATAACACTGACATTGATATGAGCAATAACTAAATAATGTTCAATTTTGTTGGAGGCAATTTTAAAGTGACAACACAATTCAGTTTCATGAAATTAAACATTATTTTTTCAGTTAGGTTTCAGATTTTGCTCTATTTTCAACCCTCTGTGCAAAACTTTAACTTTGCACAGACGTCAATTGGTGTGTATGGGAGTTTGTAGTTTACTCCAGGAAAACGGATCCTGGACAATGACCAGGATTTGAATGCTCCATTATTTATTCATGAGGAATTCCACTGTAGCACAGCTAGTCTTTATTCATTCTGAAATGTGGTATATGCAAGCACATGGAAATATGTGCTCACTTTTTTTCATGTGCATGCATTTCACCCTTTGCTAGGAATTCAGACTGGCAGTCTCCAGGGCAATCCATCATGAATAATTAATAAGCATTCATGTGCCTTGGAGCAGAGCTCTGAACAGGTGGTATCCAGGTCCATTGTTCAGGGTCATTGTAAGTACACAGTCCCATACACATCAACAGTTCCTGAGTAAAGTTCAGGTTTTGTACAGAGGGTTCAAATTTGACCAAAATCTGAAACCTAACTTTGAAATTGATCATGGATTTCATGAAACTGGTATTGGCTTTTATATTCAAATTACCTCCGACTAAATTGTACACTATTCAGCTATTACTCATATCAATGACAGTTTTATGTGATATATAGTTTTTGAGCTATTAAGCATCAAAAGTGGGAAATATTTTTTTTTTTGTAACACCTAGTATTTGATATGTTTTCCATTTCAAATCGAACGTTGCACATTTACGTCGTCATGCTTGCACGTAATATAAAAGGTTACAATTTTATAGATTTGCACGTTTCACCGGGAGACGTTAACACATTTCCCGCTGTTTGCATAATTCTCGTTTTTCTCACATTTCTCAGCTCCAAACGAGGATCGTACGCTCAGCTCGGTCTAACTGGAATCAAGATGGCCAGTACCTATAATGCTGCTCCGGACTCGCAACAGCCTAGCACTGTGTCCGCTCCGTAACCATGCGACTCTATAGTCGCGCCGTGTATTTGTTACAGCTTCCCGTACTTTACAGAAATCACACGAAATTTCAAGTTGAACACACGATATTTACATCACTAGAATTGAACAAATAACAAATGAGTTAAATGCCTTTCTGTTAATTTGAGATATTTGCGATTGAACCTGCTAAAAAAAAGGAAGAAAGGAAGATGAGAAATGCGACTTTGGAACTTCAAGAATATTCCTTGTCCTATATAACAAGTAAGGTGTTACTGGAAAATTTTCATTTTTCTTTATTATGATGGATTCATTCTAAAAAAATATTCACAAATGGCGATTAAGACGTTTTGCGGTCAATCTCTTTATGTGCTTTTTTTGCACTTACCTGAATTTTAGCTGGATGCACAGAAAAGCAAGGTCATTTGCTTAAAAAAAAAATGATCCTGCAACCTACAAACCACTAAAAAATGATACATTCAGAAGTGTTTAAGACTGTTTTCCTAACACGAAATTCAATCTAGTTTTCCATATTGCATAACATCACCTATCAATGACAACTTTGTTGCTCAAATAACGATGCTAAATAACATTTATGTTAACTAGCAAGCACAATTAACACAGCTTGTAAAATTTGCATTGCTAATTCACTGCACACTGGTTAATAGACATGACATTTTTGTTGCAGCATACTATCAGACTATACAGCGTTTGCGTTTGTCACAACGTTATGTTATACTCGTCATGGCTAACCTACTTTCAGAAACAGAGAAAATCGTTATATTCTTCCACAGTGTATTACTGATATTATACTCACATATTGTTATAAACAGGTTAAACTGATGTATTCCATGCTATATAAAGATGACTTTAATTAACGAAGTAGAAGCAGACAACCAGAATGGTTGACATTGCTTCCTGAACTTGCAGGCATACATACATGACCATTAAAACGACACTATTATACAACCTATAGTACACCCAAACAAAAATATGTATTCAGAAGTTCTAACTTATACATGTGATGCCACCTAAAGCTGTTTTTATTACACAAAGTTCAATCCATTTTTCCAAAATTATATACCATTACCTCTCAGCAACTTTATAGCTTAAATGACATGTTTTGAAGCGCGTAGAGACCACGGTAGTGATGTGCGCTGTGTAAGCACTGTATTATTGTTTTTATTACTATAAAGTAGCATGCACAATTAACGTAGCCGGTAAAATATGCGTGTTGTTTCCCTATGCGAGAGTGTTTCCCTAACATTATATTATAGCTGCTAACATGTTAAAATGACGTATACCATACTTAAGGTTACTTTAATTGATAAAGTTAAGTCAGACAAACTAAATGACAAAAATTGCCTCCTGGACTTGTAATCACTCACGTGAAATTCAAGATGGATAATGAGATATCTTACATAGATAGAATTACAAATTAATTACATATGCTTCTCACGTTTCCAGATATCGTGATCTTATTCAGATGCGCTAGAATAGCCAAACCACTGAAATAACGATACTCTAACCTACACACAAGCTGGATTAAAAAAATACATTCAGAAGTTCTAACATAAATGTAATAACACCTTGAGACTTCTTATTACACGAAAATCAAGTTAGTTTCCAATAATTTTAAAACAGAACCATACAATTTGTATTACACGAAATTCAATCCAGTTTTCCAAAACTTTATTACATTTCATCACTAAAAGTTAGAAACAACTTATTACAACAATAGCATGTCGTCAAGTTTCATTTAACATGTTATTGTCTTTATTAACGCTTTAACAAGCTTAAGTTGGTAAAATGTAAGGACATAAATATTCCCCAAAAAATATTTCACATTAAAAAAAAAAGAAGAAGAAGAACATACGCACTTAAAGGACAAGTTCACCTTCATAGACATGTGGGTTGAGTGAATGCAGCAATATTAGTGGAACACATCAATAAGAGTTTGAGGAAAATCGGACAATCCGTTCAAAACTTATGAATTTTTGAAGTTTCTGCTCAGTCATGGCTGGATGAGAAGACTACTATAGCTTGTGATGTCATATGAGTACAACTATATGAAGAAAGTATAAAGAAAATTCAGGATATTCTCACTTTTCTCACATAATAAAAGAACACTCGACTTCTCTCTTTCAGAAGTCAGGGGGAATAATATTACCCCTAACATAAGTCAGTAACAAGTCGAGGAAATGTGCACGTTATTCAAAAAGTCAAGTTTTGTGAAATTCTCTTTTTATTTTCCTTATATCGTTGTACGCATGTGACATCATACACTGTAGTAGTCTTCTCCCCCAGCAGTGATCGCACAGATATTTTAAAAATTCATAACTTTTGAACGGATTGCTGGATTTTCGACAAACTTTCAATGATGTGTTCTACTAACATTGTTGCCTTCACTCAATCCACATGTATATGAAGGTGAACTTGTCCTTTAAGTTAAGGGATCATTAAGAAACCTTCAAATTACACGGCCCAGAACTTCGACTCTCATCGCTGGAGAGGGAGTCGTGAATGTGACTGGATGGATCCTGACGTAACGCGCCCTCAATGGGTTAGGTAGCATCGAAGTCACGTGGGTATATCTGTCATAATTTGCTGGATACACCTGGGATGATGCCAATGTGTCACACACACACGCACACACACACAAATATAACATATTGCTTACCGTTAACATGTGATATTATTCTTTATCATATAACAATTATTAGTTTAGAAAGACACGTGTTAACGTTCTCAACAAGAAATGAAAAGAAAACACAGTATTTTACATCAGGTTTTACAAAGTCAGTTTATGAAAATGTATTCTTACTGTAGCTGTAAAGGCATGTTATATAATTCTCAGTAAAGTATATAGCAGCATATTTTCCTCGATATTCTGTAAATTTAAAACTGATGAACTGCAGTTGATCATCTTTCAGGAAATATTGAGCATGATGGAAGTAAAATGATGAAAAAACATTACAGTGTAATCATTGAACAACTCGGAAACATCAAGCTTACCTTGGGTTGATGGGACAACGGGTCAATAGCAAAAATCCAGTCGATATCATTCAACGACGTGGAGATGGACATAGACGTCGCCCACATGTCACCATTTGCTCTTCCTTGGGTAATAACACCCGTGACCATGAACACTTCCCCGAGGTCAATCTAAAATAAAACCATTTGCAAAAATACAAAGATAACAGAATAGAGCTCAGCTGAACAATGATGAGAGAAGAATTTGAAATCGACCGAAAGTACATTGTAGATATCGATGTAGATTTTGATTCATCAAGGTAGTATGCTAAAAGCGTGTAAATTAAATCTGTTCGACTGGACTTACTTGTGAAAATCATGGAGAGAGCAGTTTCGTGACTCGTCCGTGTCACTTCTTCAGCTCTGTCTGGGTGGCGGCTGGCGAGCATTACGTGGAGGGTGAATGGGCGATGTTACTGCCTTTATTAGGCGGTTTTCGCATCCTCAGCACGGACGTAGAATTTGCGGTCCGTGCGCAAAAATCGACACGTTACTATAGTAACAGCGGGCAGCCTGCCGTAGCGTAGAATTCTGGAACGGGTCTTGCCCAGATTTATGTCGGTCGCAACGAGGCCGGACCCAGAATCAACAACCAATCAGCGCGCTTGTAGACACCACGCATGATTGAATCACACGTGCATTCAGATCCAGGTTCCGTCGTCTGTAACCGGGTGGTTTGGCCCTACAATCACAATGGATTCGACCAATTTTCAGAGCTCTTTGGAGAGTTTTTTCAACTATATGGGTATAATTGAAATGAAAATGTTATACCGTAATATGAAATTGAATGAGTAATTGTTAAACTTTGAAGTAACTATGAGGAGCTTAAAACATCGAAGAACAAGGCTCGCCGCTCGTGAGTCGTGAGATGTGCATTGTGAATCGTTTGCATAGATCTGCAAGCTGCAGCTGACGTCAGGCAGTCTACGTACGTCCGCGTTCAGCGAAACCACTTCGTAGGGAGTGTTCTTTGAGCACGGCGGACATAGCAGGAGATCGTTCCCACGTCGTTGAAACCCCCGTACGTTGCTGAGCGAAAACACGCTATATATTTGCGGATCACCGATAGACTTGTCTGTTGGTGAAAGGTTGTGTCAGAGTCTCCCTCCCCTGTTGAGGGAAGGATTTCTGCATTCACATACACAGCTTCACGGAGTCCTCTTTCAAACCATCTGGTTTCATTGTCAATAATATCGGTCCTTTGTCTCAAAGTGGTGCCCCGTGTTCTTCAGGTGAGTGAACAACCTTTACCAACATACAAGTCGGTGATCCGCAAAATTCCTCAACGTGCAGACAATTAAGGCAGTTAAGGTCATGTCACACCTTTCCGGGCAAGCCAAGCGGGCTTGTGGCGAGGAGGTATTTTTTCAGCACGCAAAAGATTTTTCGCAGGCGACCAAGAATGTTTTCAAGTTTCGCACTTGTTTCTTACCTACTAGACGCATGCTTCTTAGCTTCTACTTGCGTGCATTCCGTGTGACCTGCGTGAGAGCTGTGAAACCAATCCGTTTTCTGTTACGAGCGACTTATGGGTACTGAGAAGTGCCTGCGTTGGATTTGTCTGCGAGGTGCTGCCGGTAAGGGTCTCCTCCTGCTGTTCTGCGTGCATCTCTGCGAGCGAACCCCCACGACTCACTCGGAACAAGTTGTGAGCATGCTCAAGCCCCTGTCATACCGTTTCTGGGGAAGTTTTACGGTTTTACTTGCGGGGAAACAATTTTAATTTGCTACCCGGAGCTCTCCGCAGTTGGTCCGCACTTGACAGCCAAGTTTTGAGCATGACCAAAACTTTTTCCGGGTGAGTCGCGGGCATGCCCGGAGAGGTCCACGCAGAACGCCAGTAGGATATAGGCCCTTAGCGGCAGCACCTCGCAGGCAACTCCCACGCAGGTACTTCGTAGTCCCCGTATGCAGCCAAGATAATGACATTCCGTGGGGCTGTTGCCATTCCTTCAGAGGAATTCCTTCACTGAGTTGTCAGCCCCCATGCGACGTTATACCCGTAAATAGAATTTAAGTAGAACGCGTCCAGCAAGTAAGACACATGCACTGATTCGCCCAATCCTTGTCCGCCCTCAGAAATTGTCCGGTATGCTGGAAAATCCCTACACGCATCAAGCCCGCGTAGCTTGCCCGGAAAGGTGTGACAGGACCTAAACATGGTTGCGGGTAAAAAGATTTGCGTGCGCACCTCCGGGCGACTACGGGTGAGATACGTGCTAGGGACTTTCATGTGCGGCTCATCTACGGGGACCTCCGGGTAGTAAAAAATAGTTACGTTCAGACGGGAGCCCTTAACCTCGAGGTTAGGAAACTTCGAGGTTAGAGCTTGTAGTTAGGGACCGTGAAGACGCACTCGTAGTTAGCAAACCTCGAGGTTTGCTCGATGTTTCGAGCCACGAGAAATCTTATGGTTAGCGCTCTAACCACGAGCCGCGGGGGGGGGGGGGTCCCCACTCGTAGTTAAGCACCGTGTGGACACAAAAAACAACGAACTCGAAGTTAAGAGTGACCTCGCCGTGAACTCCAGCCCCACAATTTCCCTCTGCTTCCGGGTCAACCTCCCAAACGTACACCACAAATACACTACACGTGCGCCCGAGGTGAAAAACCTATGACGCACATCACAACATCATCTTTTCTTTCCATGCGCTTGATCTCTGAAACTGAACACGTCGAACTCGCTACTGTATTCTATATTCTTCTCCGACGCTAAAAAAATTGTTCTCGACGAATATCTTCATAAAGCATAAACTCATCATTGCAGTGCTATCTCTGCATACCATGACAGAGGAAGCTGGTGCCGCCGGTGGGAAAAAGAGTACCGGTAAGCGAGTCCGACAGGGTTGGACTAAAGAAGAAATAGACGCCTTGTTAGCAGTGTGGGCTGAAACTTCCGGTTTTGTGGGTTTAACATCGAGTGGGACCCACTCGTAGTTACGGGGGGCAGAAGCTTAACCTCGAGGTTTCGTAACCTCGAGGTTAAGATTCGTCGTGTGGACACACGTCTTAGTTAGAGAGCAAGAGCTGAACCTCGAGGTTTCCTAACCTCGAGGTTAGGGTCTGCCGTCTGAACGTAACTATTGTTCTTCGCAAGTCGCACGCAAGGCTTGCCCGGAAAGATGTGACACGGCCTTAAAGGCCCGGTCCCACTGCACTTACGGATGCAAAGAGGATGTAAAACGTAAAAAATCTTACCATCCGTTGGAAAACGCTACGCATCCGCTGTGTACTCATCGCATACGTGTTGCATACGCTCTATCCATCGAGCATCCGTCCACTGTGATTTCATCCGCGCAAAAAGTTTTAAGCTGCTTAAAACTTTTAGAACGGATGAACTTTCCACCGTGTACGATGTAAATCCGCGACATACGAGCAACAAACGTTGTATGTCCGTTATCATCCCTTAAACGTCCGCTGTATCCTCTCTGCATCCTCTGGGCATCCTCGCAACTCACATCCGCTGCAGCTGAAAACGGAAAGAGGGAGGAAAGACATGGTACATGGAACGTCTATACATCGTTAATAGCACGGAAATAGAAAGGATGTAAGCGTATGCATCTCGTATGTAAAGTATTTAGAACGGACAAAGCGTTTGTTTCTGTTAGGCGTACGTGATGTATCCGCTTCATCCGCTCTACATTCGCTCTTTCCGCTATGCGTCCGTTTCGCAATTATCTCCGGTAACCCCTTCGGAGCTGTCATCCCCTTCCATCCGCTTTCATCCGCTAGGCTTCCGATGAACATCCGTTTAACATCCCCGCTACATACTACCCACGTCCGTTCTTTTTCCGTTCTGTTTTCGCCAATTTTCGCGAATTTTGTCAATTTCTGGAGCGGATGAAAGTGGATGGAGCCATCCCCGAATTTTGCTCGTCCGCTGTGTCCTTTCTGCATACGTTTTGTGTCCATCGGCCAGTGGGACCGGGCCTTAGCATCGCCCATTCACCCTTGACGGGTAAATGCTCGCCAGCCAGACAGATCTGAAGAAGTGACTCGAAACGCGAAAGGCTCTCTCCGTGATTTTCACAAGTAGGCCTAAGTCCAGTCGAAAAGCCGTCATTTACACGCTTTTACATCATGTACATTGTAGATGTTAGGACTTATTCATTACCACAGCATGTTTTCTCCAGGATATCGAAAGAAATACTTATCGTTTTCCCCTTTTCAAATTTGCTCACTGAGGAAACATAGTTTGAGGGCTATAACGTTGAGGGCGTCAATATCCTGTACAGTGCACTCCCGTTATAACGAAGACGGTCATAATGAAATTCCTGTTTTTACGAAGTAAAGATTCTTGATACAATGTTGTACATTCTATGTACGTTTATTGTTTATTTGTTCGGTTACAACGAAATTTACATATAACGAAAGAAAACTGCCGATCCCGAGGACTTCGTTATAACTGGAGTCCACTGTATTGCAAAATGGTACGAGCAGGGTCTGGAAGCCAGACTACAGGAGAATGGACTTACTTCGACTTGGCGTAAGTAGCCTATTCCTAGGGGAATGATAAACGCCAAATAAATTCAAATAACAGCAACAACATACTTCGGAATGAAACGAAACATAACTCTGATTTTGTTTGAGGCTATAAAAAAATAAAAAGAAAAAAATTGCTATTACCTTCATGTCTCTAGACGGGTCTTTTCTTATCATTGTTATCTTAAAAGGCATTTGCAAATGTAAGACAACGTGTCAATTTTTGCGATTTGTACTTTTGTGCCTTGGAGGAAAAAACAAAGGTGTTCACACATGCGGAAAGTTTCACTTTATATTGACCTACTAGTTTGATAGCCAATCAAACTACCTTTAATATGATTTATCATACATTAATGTTCATCAAAATCTTCTATGAAAAATATGAACTCTATAAAGCGTTTACTTTGTCTTTGTCTTTTTTTTTTTTTTTTGCTGAGTGTATATTTACATATCTATGTATACGAGCCGACGGTTCAGTCTGTCGGACAGCTATACCCTATAATATGCACGTATAAGAAAACTCACTTTTACTTCTCGTAAAGAATAGAGGCAGGAACCAGTCCTTACCTTCAACCAGCTGTCTTGATCAAATTCATAAGGTATCCATACTCCCTCGTGACCTCCAGGTTGTTTGTTTAGCCTGCCATAACGCGCTAGGGTGACATGACTCCACGTGGAGGAAGCCGACATGCTGGAGTCGGGAATCCGACCATCTTCGACACCGAGAGGGACTCCATGATCGAGTGGACAGACCTCGCTATCGTGATTGATGGCGGCTAAAATTAAAAACCATTGTGACGAGTGTTTGCAATGGCGACGGTATCTTCAGTATGAATGGCTTTTACAAAATCGAATATACGCTTTCGGATTCAAATGCGTTTTACAAAAAGACATACCACAGCTAGACGAACACACAGATACTCACTCATCCAAACATACATAATATGTATATGAATATGGATGCATGTGAGCTATCTTGTTTGTTCCAGAGTGTAAGAAAACGCTGTCCAAGTGCAAGTTATTGCATATTTCGAGCTGTATTTCAAATTGGTTCTGTCTTTAAAAGGCAATTAGAGACATTGGTCGCAAGTTTAGATGTGTGTGTGGGTGTGTGTGTGTGTGTGTGTGCGTGCGTGTGTGCCATTTTTTTTTTCACACTGCCAATTTCATCCACCCAATAAAACATATAGGTATTCCTCCATGTTAGATATCATCATTTCTTACATATGTGTGGCCATGCAAAATAATATTTTCCCCTCGATTCAATATAAAATACGTTACACCGAGTCCTGACATTTCTTTTTGCAGAATTTTCTTTTATCATCATTTTAATGTCTAATTAACTTATCAAATATTTAATGTTTTCCTTCTTACATTTCAGTCAGAGTGTGCGATATTTGAAGCACTTTATTATGAACATCAATATTTGCATGATTGATATGGTTTAGTTTACAATTTCAGTGATTCATCAAATGAGTTTATATTTAACTTTTATTCTTTGGTGGAAGCAAAAAAGTAATTTGATTATATTTGTAGTCCGAAACACCATTAATAAAAGTTAGGGTCGATTTAGATATGTATATATATATATATATATATATATATATATATATATATATATATATATATATATATATATATATATATATATATATATATATATATATACTATGATTGTTTGGTTTACATGTCAGAGAAGTAAGTATATTTACCGACATTGTCTTGCAAAGGTCCATACCCGATCAGTTCCAGTCTGAGACACATTGAATTATAAGTATTCGGATGGAGTCGAATGAAAAGTGCTGTTATGGCTCTCCTGAAGTAGTGCCTTACTTGACTCGTCGTATCATAATTCGCAGGGAAAACCTTAGAATTCAAGAATATTATGCAGAACACTGGTAAAAGAAAAAGAAACAGAATAACCCAGTCTCAAAACTAATTTGCTGAAAAT
Source organism: Diadema setosum (assembly GCF_964275005.1). Classification (NCBI taxonomy): domain Eukaryota; kingdom Metazoa; phylum Echinodermata; class Echinoidea; order Diadematoida; family Diadematidae; genus Diadema; species Diadema setosum. Next base: position 18,851,114 of record NC_092698.1, read on the forward strand.
TTGCCTCTGTCAAACAGCGAGGTTCCCTCTTGGAACTATTCTGTTCACACGAACGTAAACGCTAGTATGCAAAAGATACTTTCATGAACATCATCATCATTTCAAACTAATGATAACTTCAAATTCACAATAGGTGCTGTTTTCCAATGCACTGGGTCTCAAAGCTATTTCCATTCATCAAGCCCATTTCTTTTTCTATCCACAAGCAACCGTGCCATTTTATCTTTCCATCGTTAACTAAGCGATATCTCACAATTACTGCAGGATTTTCTACAAACCATCATTAAAGTTTTACTTGTTCCCCGTATGAAATTGTGATCACTACAACCATTTAGCTTTACATCAACACTTGTCAGTGTTTCTATGAGGTAGTGAAAAGTGAGCTTGTCCAACTATGAATATAAGCTAACTGGCATTGCGAGAAACCCATCAGAACAGAATAGAGAATCGTTCGCATTGTTTTTTGTTTGTTTGTTTGTTTTTAGTTAGTGGTATTAACAAAAAAAACCCCAAAAAAACCCTGAGCCGAAATATACAGGATAATTCTGTAGTCACAGCCAAAAGACCGCTCTGTGGTATGTTAATGTTTCAGTTAAATTCATCATTTCCGCTCATGTACTTTGTACATGAGTTGTTCAAGAATTTAATTTTATATCTACTGTCCAGGATATAGCTAGAATATTTTTCTAAAGTAAAGGAGGTACATATTCGAAAGGGATATGAGTCAAATGACACTGTCGTGGTTTCTGTCACCATTCATTCTATGTTCAATTCATCGCCGTCTATTTCGTCAGTGTTGGTGGCAACTTCCCCACTCCATAATTGAGTGGTGAAATAAACAATTATTTGGCCGATGACATTTACCCATGCTCATGGGCATATTGTAACTTCTTTTCGTGATACATATTGCCTTTTGTTGGATACACATTACTCTTCTTGTTATCTCTACTGTTTTATTTTGTGTCACATTCCTATCTTTGCCGACATGTACGCATTGGTTTCAGAGACATCAAACTCACCTTGACGCTACCTGTAAAAGGATCCAAATATTCTGTCCAAACTACGTTGTCTACGCTGGACGATAGTTTATATGACGTCACATAAGAGCTACCTAACCCCCTTCCCAGCGTGATGACACCTGTCACCAGACAGGTTGATTCGAACTGAACCTGTAGCCACTGATCTGTGTTTTCGTGGAGGGGACACCACGCGTCAGGTGCGCTGAGACGGCCCTTTGGGGGGCTAAGACCCTCTCTGTAGAAGGATGAAGCGGTGATGCTTGAGTCCGGAATGGCGCCATTTTCGAGACCAAGAGGACTTCCAGAAGACATGCTGGGACTCGCTAAGGGGAAAATTTGACAGGAGCAAATAAAATTGAGACATTGCGTACCGTTATTTCACTTTATCTAAGAATATTTGTGTTATACATACACTCAAAAAAAAAAAGAAGGAAAGAGAGTGAACTTTTTTTTTTCAAGTTCTTATTTTTCATAGAAGGTATTCTTTTAAATAGAAATCAATGTATCATACCATAATAAAAGGTAAATGGCTTTTAACTAAGTAGGTGAATCCAAAGGGAAACTTTACGCATGAGTGAACACATTAGTTTTTATCCTCCATGCCACAAAAGTACAATTTGAACAAATTGACATGTTCTCTTTCATTTGCAAAAAGATCTTCAAGATAAAAATGATAACAAAAAAAAAGCAGTTTAGCGCAAGGAGATACATGAATGAAAGAACAAAAACTGAGTTTGCGTTCTGTTTACCTCTGTATAGCCTCAAACAAAACATAGTGGGAAAATAAAGGGGAAAATAGGAATTGTCTGTGAACTCAAACTTCAAATGACATAGGGAGTAATACAACAAAGGTGGTTAAATGTACAGAATTTCTTTAGATCATTCTTTGATTTAGGGATTTAAGAATTGATGATACAAATTCAAGAACCAAAAATTGTCTTTAATTTTTCTTATTTCAAATATAGATTCAAACTTCTATCATTTACGTTGATATTACTCCTTCTGAAATTTCATTTGAATTTGGATTTGACAGAAGACTGTTTATTTTCCTCCGTTATACTTAGGCTTTCGTTATCTGTGGGGCTACAAAGACATTATAGCGATTATAGGGTCATATTTGCAACTTAAGTTTTTATATTTTGTTCTTATTGTTATATGGAAGAGCACCTATGCATGAATGACTGCTTGTTCTTTTTTGAAACTTTTACTTTTGTGCCTTGGAAGAGAAAAAAACTAATGTGTTCACTCATGCCTTACGTTTTCATTTTTATTGGCCTATCGGGTTGATATTCTATGAAAAATATTAACTTGAAAAAGTGTTCACTTTATTCTTTTTCTTTTGCTGATTGAATATAATTTTGCATAGCAAATTTACACCGGTATTTTTTCATGGAACCTGCGGTTACAAGCTTTGCTTTTGCGGTTCCATCATATTTCACAACTTATAGAGAATAGAGAAATATATGTACGTATGTATGTGTGCGTGTGTGCTTATGTGTGCTGTGTATGGATGTATTCGTGTGTGAATATCTGAGGATGTGGGTATGGTTGTATTTCACTTTCTCTAGTCTTTGTTGACATCACTAAGATAACACACAAAGGCACGTGCACATACAATCATGCACGTACATACACATGGTGAAGTGCTCCCTCTCACTCAAGTACGTGGACCCCATGGAAGACCAGTTAGAACATCTGAATATGGGTAATCAGCCATATTGTCAAAGGGAAACTGAGAACAAACAAACAAACAAACACGCAAACACTACGTATAGTCCACGTGCTGAAACGTCTCACCTGTACAACACACGATGCCAATAGTAACATCTACGCCATCATTTGTCTCTTCGTCCATCCAACAGTCAGTGATATTAGTGGCGTTTGGTGGGCAACTGACCACGCCCACTTTAGCTTTGAAGTCTTGTGACGATTCGCCGTAGAGGTTCCCACTGACTGTTGCGTAAGCTCCCTGGAATCCGAGGTACTGGCAGACCAGACGAGAGGCATTTGATGTCCATCCATCTTGGTGTATAAGTCTAAGTGTGCCTGGGCTGAAACGAGGGGCAAAGGCGATTCTCCCTTCACCGCTTTTTCCTCCAAGAAGGGTGACGGTTTCGATGAAAGCAGCTGGGAGGGATGGTCAAGAAGCCCAAGAAAATTCAAATGAAAATATCATTCTTACACAAACATTAAAACAAAAGCAACATCCCTATCCATATATATGCTTCAAATAGAAAACAATATACATAATACAGTGTAGCAGTAAAAGTAATGGAGCGGAGAATGCATTACACATCAATTTCTATCACAATTTAGTATGATTAGAAAAGAGATAAAATTGGTTAAGTTATACTATCAGCACAATAAAAATCTTCGGCAATAAATAACCTTTTCAGACCAAAAAGCAACAAGAAGACATCTAATAAAAACAAAGAAATCAGGTATTCTGTTAATCACCTATTTCACACCGTGGACCTCGCAAACCGTCGCGACAAGTGCAGTTGAAACCCTCATCGGTCTCCGTACATCGAGACTGGTGAAGACACGGATCAGACAGACAGGCTGAGATACGCGAATGAAGGATAGATGAATGTTTAAACATTATAGTTTTCCTTTGATATACGATGGTAGATAAAACTTATTCAAGTTTCTTTGCTTGTTTTGCATTTTTCTGCCCTGACACATCATCTACAACAATTAATTACAGAAGTCAAAATGCAAAGTATGCCAAAGTAAACTATTCCTCTGTTTGAAAAAACATAATGATAACTATTACTTCTTAACGCTGTTCGGGTGTTTATCTCAACACAGAGTCGTTGTCGTAATAAAGAAAATGCCTTGGATTTGTCAGACCTGGATAAACAGCGCATACACAGTAAACTAAACATAACACAAGTTGTATATACGTTGTATATTTATATTACTTGAGTTGTATCTCGTGAAATTATATTAACTACTAACCTTTTCTTTTTCACCAACCTCTGGAATAAATTGATTATAAACAGTTGAATGATTACATCCTCATACTGATCATGTAAGGATGAAAATGTGCAGATGCATGGCTTGTCTACGAGGTATTGTACCAAACCACTCAGTCGAGACTCTCTATGTATATTCACTTTGAGATGTAAGAACTTACCTGGTCTTGTGCAGACGTATCGTTTTAGGTTTTCGGGGAGCTTCACTTCCGGCGGAAGCTGTGGTAAAGTGTATGCGTCTGACTTTATGGGTTTAGGTATGTACTGAATAACGGCACCATCATCTGACAGCACAGAAGGGCATGGGGCTTTGGTGAGATGAGGGCAAACTTCGGGATCGTATGATGCTGCCAAAAAAATAATAAATTGATGAGGAAGAAAATTAGTACAATATAGAAATGTATAAAAAAACAAAACAAAAATAAATATCATGAGAAGAAATTTTTGCTTATATCAATGGAAATAGTAAAAAGTTATTTTATGTAATAGATGATGCCTTGGGGAAAAGTGTAATAAGAAAATATCCATAAAGTGCAATAATCAAACTTCTAGATAAGAAAAACCTTTGCAATTTGTTGAATACATTTTTTTTTTAAATTGGCTGTGATATTATTCGTTTTTCATGGTTCAGACGAGAATGATTATCTTCAACATGTTAGAAAAGATGAGTCAACTATAGTCTTTATACCAGTACTAGTGAAGACATACTGTAATTGATATTGTCAACACTTTTCAAACTCAAACAGAAGGAAACTGACCAGAAATTAATATGATTTAGTAGTGGAAAATTAGCAGAGAAAATGAAATTCCATCAGGATTCGAACCCGAGACCTCCGGATTGCTACAGCCCGGTGCTCTACCGACTGAGCTATAGAAAGCCCTCGCACAGCGTTTGTCCTAGAAACCCTTTTGTTCGAATGGTCAGAAGCTATAGCAGTCTGTGTGTGTGTGACACACACCCACACACTTAAACCCGACATACACCCGACGGATAATTCAACTTGGGGATAAATGTGAGGGATCACCGAAGTGATGCAGCTTTTTGAGTATGTAACAAACGCAAAGAGAAGCAAACTGACCAGAAAAGAATATAATTTATTATTGAAAAAAATGAGCAAAGAAAATGGGATTTCATCAGGATTCGAACCCGAGAGCATTGATTGAGCATTGAGAATTAAGGGTTTCTAGGACGAACACTATATTACTAGGGCTTTCTAGAGCACCGGGTGGGCAATTCTAGGGTTATCCCATTTACTTTGCTCATTTTTCCACTTTTCAAAATGATACAAGATAAGTGCTGGGTATCATAATACCGATACGTAATGTGGTAAAAGAGCTATCCATTTAACATGTGAAACCAGATGTGCAATATCTACTCAGTGTAGATATTGTATATTTCCAAACAGAAATAGCTACAGTTGTACGAGTTCTTAAAGTGGTAGGTTAGCAGTAAAATGTGTATGCGCACATCACTTGATATGGAAATGCCTGGATCAGGATGTTAATTATGAACCTTTCTGGAAACTTATGGTTCATAAAATCATGAACTGATGGCCATTTCTATCTCTAGGATAGTCAATGCTTCCTTACGGGAAGGAAAATTTCCAGAACTGAAGCTGGCTTATGTTACTCCTGTACTGAAGAAGACACCCTTAAATCCGGATGAGATGAGCAGTTACCGACCAATCTCTAACTTTTGAAAATAATGTCATCTCTTGGTCTAAGGGGAAAGGTCCTAAGCTGGTTTGAGTCTTATTTAAGTGATCGCTACCAACTGGTGTGTGTCAATGAAGCAAAATCTGATCAAGTTCACCTCAAAAGCGGAGTCCCCCAAGGATCCGTAGGAGGGCCCTTGCTTTTTTCTGTATACCACAGTCAACTCAGACATGTGTTACATAAGCACTCTGTTAAGTACCACTGTTATGCTGATGATGTGCAGTTGTATATATCTTTCGCACCTGGTCAAGAAAACACTGTATCTGCTGTAAAGAAGCATGAAGTATGTATTGAGGATGTTATAGCATGGATGCGCTCACACTCACTCAAAGTCAACCATGCGAAGTCTGAATTTATGTTGTTTGGTTCTAAGGCCCATCTGTCAAAGTCTAGAGCATGTATTATCAAAGTAGGGGATTCATTAATTCAATTGCCTAACAAATGCAGAAATCTTGGTGTTACTTTCGATTCTACTATGTCTATGTCATATCAAGTCTCTAGTATCTGTCAGTCTGTACGATACCAATTGCGTAACTTGGGGTTTATCAGAAAGTACCTCACTCAGTCTTGTACAGAAAAGATAGTGCATGCACTTATTACTTCTCGTTTGGATTTCTGTAATGCTCTACTGTATACCACATCAAAATCACAAGTAGACCGTCTTCAAAAGCTTCAAAACAATGCTGCCCGTTTAGTTTTATTGTCACCTAGCTACGAGAAAACATGTAACACCCTTACTTATCTCTCTACACTGGCTGCCCATTCATTATCGAATCATGTTCAAGTTACTGCTATTTGTTTTTCATTTCACTACATGGAACTGTTCCTCACTACAACTGTAGCTTGATTACCCCTTACAATCCTTCTAGGCACCTTGGGTCTTCAAACTCATCTCTACTTGCTGTACCACAAACTCATAATTCTTGGGGTGATCGATCATTTCTGTATGCTGGCCCACTCCTATGGAATAGACTCCCACAAAACATTCGTAATCTGTCCTCTCTAAGTGAGTTTAAGAGCTCACTTAAAACCTGGTTATTTAGACAAGCTTTTTTGTAAACATTTCCTTTATTCCTTTTCTCATACATCTTTTTCACTGGTATTTTCCTTCTGCCTCTCTTTGTTGCGCCATGAGCATCTATTCATGATGGACACCGGCGCATTACAAGTGTTCATATTATTTTACTTGTCATATAACTTGCCGTTCCTTGCCAAAGTCCTCGAGAAAGTAGTTGCCAGAATACTAATGTCACATATTCAGGACTGCGACCTCTATGAGCCCATGCAGTCTGCATATCACAGCGTCATCACAGCGTAGAGACAGCTCTTCTGAAAATAGCTGATGACATCTTGCGAGCAGTTGAAAAAAAAAACAGCCATGGTACTTCTCTTGAGTCTATCAGCTGCATTTGACATTATTGATCACAACGTCCTCCTCCACAGGCTGCAGCAGAATTGCAAAGTTGGCGCCACTGTCCTTGAATGGTTCAGATCTTATCTCCATTTCCGAAGACAGTCTGTGAACGTCGATGGAACTGTGTCAGAGGAGGCCTTCCCGACCTGTGGCATTCCAGAAGGTTCAGTCCTCGGACCCATGCTCTTTACACTGTACTCTTCCCTCTTGGGAGCATAGCGCGTCAACATGGTTTGGAACCTCACTTCTATGCAATGACACTCAGCTTTATGTGACATTTGATCCAAGTGTGCCAACTGAAGAAACAGCAGCAGCTATGAGGATGACCTTGTTCCCGTCAGATATCCGACAATGGATGGTGAAGAACTTCATGAAACTCAATGACAAGACTGAATGCCTCATTTCTTTTTCAGATAAGAATAATATAGCGGCCACCTGTCTAACGCGGCCAGCGGCCACAGATTTTGTTTCCCGCGGTAGATTTTAACCTGTCTATAGCGGCCACAGACCCGATGGAGCCGTAGCCGAGCCAGTGATTCAGCGTGTTTTTCTGCTTTGTAGTCGTGCCAGTCATTCCTGATAGGCAACATGCATTGATCGCCACTGCTGCATTCATCACTCATTCAGTCATAGTACTGCATTAGTGTTAAGCTTTCTTCACGACTGTACACATTATGCTACTGTGCAACAATTTCATAAACACCGGCATGGCTAAATGCATGAAACACACGTGTGCATACGTGCACACATACATGTGTGCTCGACCCTACGTGTATGCGCTCCTCCACTTGAGTTTGATTAGAGTAAAAAAAAACTCGTAAACTTGCCTGAAATCATGTAGACAGTGTTTATTTTTCATCCGTTTCTGCCTGGACGGATAGCGACTGAGTGGGTGAGGAATGATTCATTACAATATTCCAGTAAATTCGGTGTTTTAACTGCCCGTGCCGCTCACGTGTTACTGTCGGAGTTCCTGTAGTCCCACTAACTTGTTTTGCTGGAGCATTACTGTGCGTCTGATATAATGCCTCCCACCAAGCCTAAGCCCACTGCCAGTACTGGCACGGATGCTGCTGAGATTGCGCGGCTTGTTACTGCTGAGCTCCACCGGAGTGAGGGGTTCATCAGGCTGGTTCAAGATGCAGTCAAAGACGCTATGCAGGGTGTCATCAGCCAAATAAAAGAGCAGGACGGCAAGATATTAGACCTGGAGAACAAAGTTCGTGATCAGGCTGCAGAAACCCAAAGCCTCAAGAGCCGGGTCAAGAAGTCTGAGGAAGCCTTGGTTGGAGTCACGAATGCTATGTCTCATCTTGAGCAGTACAGCCGTCGAAACAGTGTTCGTGTTTATGGCATCAAGGAATCGTCACATGAGGTAACTGATGATGTCATCTGTAAGTTTGCAAAGGAAAAGCTTGGCGTTGATCTTGCTCCAGATGAAATTGATCGATCACACAGAGTATCTCCCCCTCCACTGAGCAATCCAGATGCAGATCCTGCACGCAAGAAGGGCCCTCGTCCAATCATCGTGAAATTTGTTTCTTATCGAGCCAGAGCGATGTTCATTGCTGCCCGCCGTAAGCTGAAGGGGTCGGAGTTCTTTATTAACGAGGATCTCACTAAGAAAAATCAAGCCCTCTTCACTGTTGTCCGAAAAAATCCAAAGGTCATCCGAGCGTGGACCATCGATGGCAGAATCTTTGCGGGTATCAAGAACTCTGAGAATGGTTTGAGTCGCAAACTGATCACATGTGAGGCTGACATTGGAAAATTGTAAAAGATATAGTGATGAATTATTCCAGCACTTCATTTACCTAGTAGTAGTACGGTATTATTACATGTACTCAGTACTTCACATTTCATCTTCAATACTATTGCCACTCCTACAATGTACATGTATTTACTAATGGGTTTGTTCATTTATTAGTTGTACAGTGAACTCTCATAATAGATTGCTGTTGTTGTTGAAATATCCAAATAACAAAGTAATTTTCTTGACCATGGGCTTGGAATGAATATTTTAACGTATTTTATTGTTTCTACAACCAAAAGATTTTGATATGGCAAAGAAATGCCATTGGACATATGGTGTTTATTCATAGTGAGGGTCCACTGTATTGCTTTATATGGCATGTATAAACATGTACAACATTTTTGTTGAATTTTACGTAGTACTGTATTATTGGTACTTCACATTTCAATACTATTTGCCACTCCTACATGTATGTACAAGGACATTGTACTAATGGGTCTTGTTCATTTATTAGTTACAGTAAGTAGGGTGGATACATGTACATATATACAAGTTGTAAGTATAGTAAGTATACACAATGTAGGGTGGATACATGTACATGTAAGTATTCAATTTCTCCTGGCAGAAAGCCCCTAGGTTTTTATTCATTGCCTTTTTTACCTTTAATGTGTTTGTTCATTGAAGTTTTTGCAAATATCTTCTGTTATTGTGTGTGTGTATGTGTGTATGTTCTTGTGTGTGTATGTGTACCTATGAACCTTTTTTACATGTACATGTAAGTACTTATATAGATGTCTACAACGATGATACATGTACATGTAGGCAGTGCACACAAAGTTGGATAACCTGTCTATAGCGGCCACATGTTTATAACGACCACTCTTTTTGTCTCCATGGGTGGCCGCTATAGACAGGTTGGACAGTTTTAGACCTCTGCTTACGAGGACGGCAGCAGAAAGCCTTATCCATTCACTCATGACATCAAGACAGGGTTTCTGTGTATTCTAGCTGGCCTTCCATTTGCAACCTTGAACAGACTTCAAGCAGTACAGAATGCAGCGGCACGTTTGCTCACTGGGCTGAGGAAGTATGATCACATCACCCCTGTCCTGGCCGAGCTGCACTGGCTTCTAGCCATCAAGAACAGAATTGATTTCAAGATCCTACTGCTCACTTTTAAGGCCATTTCATGGTCTGGTCTTAGGATACCGGTCTTCACTAATCGAGCGGCGGCAGCCTCGCCCTAAGCCTTCGTTCATCTGGCCTTAAGTACTCTCCAGATGCCCATTACACATCTCAAGGGATATGGAGACCGGGCATTTTCCTCTATAGCTCCTCGCCTGTGAAACTCCCTCCCGTCTTTTCTCGGTGAAATTGACAATCTGGATCATTTCAAAGTCTCACTGAAGACTCACATTTTTCACCAGGGATTCAATTTCTAACTCTCTTGGAGGAGTCTGCGCCTTTCAATGTTTCTACAACAGATATATAGCGCTATACAAATGGTGTGGATCATCATTATCATCATTATAGAAATCCATTATTTTTTTTTTGCACTCATTTGTTTAATCATGCAAATTGTTGGTTACAGAAATTACATTTCTCTTGTTTAAATTTCATTCTGGACAAAAGTACATTTCTTAAGATCAAGATAAATATCGCCGTTCAAAAAGAATTTGTAGGATTACCTTTATAGTAGATTTTGTAGATACAAAGAGTGACCACTTACATGACTTATACCAAGGAACAATAATTGTGCTACTTACCGACATCACTTTGTACCATGAGCAATGCCTTTTTTTTTTTTTTTTTTTTGCTCTTCCAAAGTCTACTATTGGTTCCTTTGAGACGGAGATAATTATATATGATCCCCACCCCCTTTGTGCGCGCTACGCGAAGCGATTTTAATTTGCTGATTATATTGTTTTATTACTTCATGTTCATATTTTTGCCAACATCTCATGGTAGGTGATCTACTGTGGCGATGCTGTGAAAATTGCAATGACTTGATGACGACGACAACAGCAACAACAGCTAATTGAAGAGACAGACGCTGATGGATGTTTTTGATGGTGTCTCGCCAAACGAAAAAACAAAAAGAACAATTAATTACTTAGATCATTTATCAACTGCCTAACGCGAGCTCTGGCAGTGTTCCAAAAGTTGCATAATTACTTTTCTTTGGTTCTGTTTTGTTTTTGATACCACCGGTGCATGACGTCATTGTGCACTTTCAGTAATACACCATGAGCAGTTTCTAGAAATCTTTGTTTATATAAGGGTTTAATTTAGGCAACTTCCGTCATAACGGACTCCTCGTTACCAGCAGCTTTCTTTCGTTATACATGTATCGAAGTTTCGTTTCAGCCAAACAATAAAGAACAAAAAGATATGTAATAATAACTTCAGACTTAAAGTTTTACTTCGTTGTAATCAGAGTTAAATTATAACTCTGTTCGTTAAAATGGAAGTCACTGTACAATGATCATTTCTCTATCTTGCACCTACAATGCTTTTACATGTTGCGAATACATTCACTTGTCATATCGAATCGTTTAATCGGTGTTCTGGTCATCATTTCGAGGCTGTGCACCTGCTGCATGCTGACCTGAATGTCAAAGCTTGGTTTGCCGAGAAATTTGATAAATGCAATCACATTTTTGAAGAGCCATGAATCATATAAACCTGTAATGTGATCAGAATTCCTTTGCTTTTCTTTTGTGTTTCAAATTGTTTTTACTTTATTTCGTCACGGACATTCGAGGACATCTAGAAGAGAAAACGTAACATAACTACACCATTTAGAAATATGTCGAGACTATGTGACCAAGACAATTCGTGATTGGGGTGATTGGTCATTGTCAGCAAAGAACAGATTTTGAGAGATTAAAACAACAACAACAACAACCACAACAACAACAACAACAACAACAACAAAATAATCAACAACAACAACAACAACATCCGCTCCGGGATTCGAACCTGTTTTTTTTTCCCTTTTTTTTTCCTTTTTTTTTTGCGGCCATTCAGCTACAGGTTCTACCCACATTATAAACAACATATTACGAAATTTTCCCTACCTCGAGTTCTGAATCAAATCAAAGGTTTAATCTCAACCACATTTTAAACGTAATTCTGTCGTCTAGTCAAATCATATCAAATGCGAGGAGAAAACAACAGTGCATGAATGCACTGTATACACCGCTCAACATTCAAAGTCAAGTCAGTTGGCATTTAAAAAAGAAAGAAAGAAGTGACTTCCAGAATAACATGGATAATGATCAGACTTTAAGAGGTTAACGTTAATTATTTTTGTTTCTTTTTACAGCAACGACGTCTTTCAATAACCGTGTCACTTCTTGGAAAAAGTATATTCTGAAAAGCTAAAACATACTGAAATCTAGGTGAAAATTGGTCAAGGATAACTGAGATTGGCTTAAGTGGTTCTGGAATTTGATAGTCATTTCAAGATTTTTTTTTTTTCATTTCACACGGGAACGTAATATCTTTAATTTTTTTTTTTCAACCCCATTAAACCATCAGATCAATCACATCTACAACTGATTGGCTTCCAGAAAATGTAACACAAAACAGGGATAATCGTCAAATCTAACGTCCTATACGTCCTATAACGGACTTAAAGAGATCGTATAGTTTTGGTTAAGACCTAACTCCATATTTCTAACATTGTTGGTGAGCTCTAATGAAATATCAAAGAGCATATAGTTCCAAGAGGAATTGACCATTTATTTGATGAAAGTTGGTTATGAAATAGCTGAGATTTCCAAAACAGAGCGATCCTAATAAAAAGTGGGACCCATGCATGCACCTTTTATTATGATCGCTTTGTTTTACTCTGTTGTTAGATGTCTTAGCCATTCCATTCCAACACCGATTTTCATCAAAGGAACTTTGAATTCCTCTTAGAATGGTGTGCTCTGTACTATTTCATAAGTGGTTTCTTGGATTTCTCGCAACAGTTAAAAGCCCAATCCTCGTCTCCACCAATAATATACCATCCCTTTAAGATTTGCAATTTTCGCACATTTACACCGTATTAAAGAAGGGGAGTAATTGAAACTACGACAGGCATGTATGACGTCACATTGAAACATATTCCAGAGTCTATCAAGAAACCTTCCCAGCGCCAAAAAAAAAAAGAAAAAAAGGTCATATCTGCTTTACGGACGCAAAAAAAAAAAAGTGTGCAAATGAAATGCCTCTGAGCAAAAACTTGAAATAAATCAAAATAGTCTGAAACGCACGAAAAATTACGTCTAGCTCATTTGCAACACTTTGAAGGTTTCAAAGTTTAAAGCGCGCGTCAGGCCAATTTCACTTTATCGTGCATTTGTTACACAAAGATCAACACATAGAAAATTGCTGCCAAGTTTCAATGCAAAATGACAGTATAGTAACAATGTGACTCTAGAGAATGATGTCATACTGACATCCCAGTCAAGTGATCACACAGAGAGAAAAAAAAAATAGTTTGATTCCAAGGTTTATTATGAAAAATGAGTAACATGACCTTAAACCACACAAGTATTGTATAGATATGAATAGATTAGATATAGAATTCGTGCCAAAACAGAGGGTAATCGCTGATCTCACTCGAATCACTTAATCGAAGAAAAAATAAAAGCCCACGAAACAAGGCATACGTACCTGAAAGTTGCCACAGCAAACATGAGAACCAAATGGAGACATATATTCCCTGAAATGAATTTTGAAACAGAGAAATTGATATTCCCCCAAACGTGTAAAATTCAACAGAAGTATTAGACGACAGAGTTGCTTTTTGTTCTTTATAAGTAGGGTGAACGATATAGCAGCGTATCTTAGAATACGCTGTTTGACACCATCCTGTCTTTTTAGGCAAGTTGATGCCAAAATGTGTCCATACTTCACACTTCCAAGTTTAACAGATTGTTATACAAATCCCTGGAAGTAAACATAGATATTGGTACTGTAGTGATAGCAGTATAGCAGTGTAAGTCCACCTAAGTACAGTCAAGCCGCGTTAGCAGCAACAAGGCGCAGAGAGTTTTTACTGGAGTCAAAAGATACTAGGACATACACACACATAAACACACACACACACACATACACACATTGGTAAAAAAAACCGACAAACACACCAACACATCAAATTGGTAAAAAAAAAAAAAAGAAGAGTCCAAGGAATGATGCCAGGAAATAATGTATCTATAAACTGCAGGTGCAGTATGGTGTTGACTTTTGTAGTGGATAGTACAATGTATTTGTCTTTGCTTTTTGTGTTTAGTTTTTTTGGCAACAAATAAAAACATATTTCTTGAGACTTTTTTATGTAAGGTCTATGGATACTCTATCGCTCATACAAAGAAGTAGCTTCTGGCCTATAAGATGATTTACATTAGGAACCAGCAGCAGGTTGTTAATCAACTGGCCAATCACACCCAATCAAATTGATATGAAATTATCTTTGGGGTATAAGAGACGTAGGGTTTAGTTTAGCCTGTTATTTTGTTAGCGTTCACATAAACTATATTCTGATGATTAGAGCTCAGCCCGCGGGGAACGGCAGATATATCTAAACACGTGTTCGGAAACAGGATTTAGAACACATCTAACAAAGTTAATATCAGTTGTGAAAGTAGGAAACTACACCATCTGAACACAACAATGTGTTTCAAAGTAACCATACTTGATCAGTGATGTAAACCACAAAATATATTGTTTGTTTAAAATTTGATACTTTTATCGCTCTTGAAATCATTGCATCAAAATCGATCTTATTTGCATCTTTTTCTCCTCTTTGTTTTAACCCATAAGATCATGCATAGTTGTTATCTGAATAAACATGATCATTGGAGAATCCCTACTCCACGGATGAATCTTTGATTCCCATATCCAACTGTTTTGGCTGTAACGTCTGTACTAACTTCAACACATTGGATCGTTCACCAGTTACAATTTGTTTCAAAATAAGGTCATTAGTTTAAGGTGTAAACTTACCCTTTGGTCATAGCGACTCCTGTTTCCGTTCATCTTGTTCTGAAAGGGAATGAAACACTGTTTCATCCGTCATGCATTCATTCACATATGTCACGTGAATATGCTTTAATTATAATGCGCACACGATTTCCTGTGTGGGCATTACAGTTCACTTGTGGTGTTTTTGATAATCCCGTCAGCTTTTATCACTTGTTTATGTTTCTACGACCGCGCGTGCTGTTGAACGGCCGCAAAATTACGCGCGTGAGGAGTAAATGAACAACAAAAGTCGGAAAAGGCGTGTAAAGGAACTTCTGGTAATTTTAAGTGAATCCAGGATTTAACCCCACTTTCAAGTCTCACCTCTAGATCTTTTCCCATATTGAAATCATACCTCAAAACACATCGCAAAAAATGGCATGTAAGATATTTTACAATTGCATCTATTTTTGGAGAAATATTTTGAATAATAATTGGCATGGATTTAGCGCCTTTGTGAAATTAATGTTGACATATCATTTGGGGTCAAAATTATCGCTTCACAATTCTGTATAAAGATACCACAACCAGTCTCATTTCTTCTTCCAAATGCCAGTTTACCGACCACCACTCAGGAAAAGTAAAGAGGGGAAAACATTGAGTAATAATTCTAAAGTTGTTATTTTTTTCATTTCTTTTGTCTTTAAAAAGCATGTTTAAAATGTCAGATATTCTGAAACATCTGTGACCTTGAACCAGAAAACCAACGAAAAAACGCCAGACATAGATTTTTTTTTTTTTTTTTTTTTGCTGGTTCAAGCAGATTCTAAAAGAGCCGCCTCGAAGCTTTATAATGATTTATAACTCGATATAAACAATAATAATAAAAAGAATGTACACACTCTTGAAAAAGTGTTTACTGAGATAAAAAAAGGGGGGCTCTAATGTATGGTCCATTCAAGTCCATTCAACTTTATACCAAGGCGTGCTCTATGTAATGAATGGGACAAAAAAAAGTAAAACTCCATAGCAACAACAAAAATGAGATTACCAGATTAAGCTGAAATTAGGGATGCTGAATCAACACATTCTATTCATGACCCCTACCTACTCTCAAGCAGTAACATCATTCTTACAAACGTTATTAGAGTTGAAAGTGAAGAATGTGTAAAAGTTTTTTTTTTTTAAGAAATGAAAAAGGGGTCTGTATGACAGACGTAATCACATTTTCAACCAAAAAGAAAGTCGTCTAGAAAAACTGTCAGAAACACAATTTCCCCCAATGAGCCAAAATTTTAGATTGATGTAGGAGAAGCATTTCTCTCTCAAAGAAATATGCAAAACTCAACATTGACTAGGTTGATAAATGTCACCTATTTTGAGTCTTCACGTAAAAATATCAGGGCATGCGACCTTTTTTCTGGTTTTGTGTTACTTTTTTTTTCTGAAGTAATGGTTTATTTTGGTAGGTGGTAATATCAAAATCGAAAATTTTTTTGACTGTAAGCTTTACAGAAAGTTACAATGTCGGATACATTTTTCCCCCTAAATTTCAATTAAATTTCTTAGGCTACCATCTTTAAATAGATTTTAACGAAAATCTGCTTCCTCATTGTGAGTGATGGGTGGCAGCTCGCATGGCATCCATGATGAACCTTTTTTCGGCCCTTTTTCTCTTTTCTTGCCTTTCCGCGATGTGATCTCTGTGTCAGATGGAATTGGTTGCTCAGTGTTCCAGCTTAAAGGCTGACTATTATTGGCTCACATTTGTTGGCGGCAACGGCATGCATAAATTAACCTTTCTTTATAGTCAGAATGAAGGGAAAGCATATAAAACATGAAGTCAAGAATAACTGCGGAACGTATACTTTGCAGTTGTATCGTCCAGCAATGACTGGATCACAAGTAGAAGTGTTAAGAGAACTTGGTGATCTGCTTAATGAGCTTGGCTGCAATGTTATACTGTGTATTCTAATTGCAAGAGTGAAAATCTTTCGTTTGACCTTTCTAATATTGTCCCTGAAAGATATTCTTTTCTTTTTTTTTTGACACGTATTCTTAGAACATGAAACTTCCCTTTTCATCCCTTTTTAGAATTTTTCCTTTGAATGCCTCCTGTACCTGATTGTAAAACACCATAATTCAACAGCTACATTGACAGATAATTTGTGAAATGAACTACCCCCGTATTGTCGTGTGATGTTCTTCTAAATATATTTTTAAGGAATTCTGATGCGTGCAAAGAACCATAGAACTGAGTTGTTATATCTCATTTGTACTTTTAAAAACCTACTGGTCGGTGCTTTCTCATTCTGCGTTATTCAAGAGAAACCTCCAGCAATTTTAAGCTCTCAGATGAGTTGTTTCAGTGTGTGACCAACAAACAAGTCTGCCAACGGGATGCCCGGTTGGGTAACCACGAAGTTTTCTACCTTTCATGCTTTTCTTATCGTGGGATCAGATGATTTCTATGACAGCATCTGAGCGAGCTAGACTCAAATGAGTCTTGTAGAAGTGCATACTTGTACAAGTCATGCTATACCAAGTAGTATTTAACTTGTTCTTCAACGGAAACGAGATACAGTTCTTAGTCCCCCTATCTGCTTGGCATGCGTGAATCAAAGAATGTAGGAATCTCTCAAATTGCTTCTTGCAGTTCGGTAGAAATGTTACCATTATGCTATTAATTTGGATGGTTAAAGTTTCATTGCATCTGATGTCACCCTGACTGTTGGTAATGTCGTCATTCATCCATAAAGTTCAGTTGGAAGTCTGGGTGTCGAAATTGACTCCTCCATGAAGCTAAATCACCACGTTTCTTCTCTAAGCAGTTCGCTTCATTTCCATCTCTCAAATATTGCACGTATCAGGCCTTTTTTCGATCAGAAAGCTTGTGAGCATGCTGTGAGAGCTCTCATTACCTCAAGAATGGACTATGCAAACTCCATGCTGTCTGGTACTTCTTCAAGTAATGTCCAGCGCCTTCAACGTGCTCAAAACCGAGCTGCAAAGCTGGTTTTTCTAGCCAAGAAGCGTGACCACGCCTCTCCTCTTCTTCAGCATTTACACTGGCTCCCTGTGCAAAAGCGAATCGCCTACAAAATCCTGTCAATCACGTACAAATGCCTTCAGAATTGTGCTCCATCTTACCTCCTGAATCTATTTTCACGTCACCAATCTGAAAGACAAGGATTGCGGTCAGGCCAAGACCCAACCCGGCTATCTGTCCCTAGGACTCTCACTCGGACAGGAGACAGATCCTTCTCAGCAGCTGCCCCACGCCTGTGGAATCAGCTCCCTCAAAGTATCAGGGAATCACCATCTTTGTTAGTGTTCCAGAAATCGTTGAAGATTTTCCTTTTCAATAACTGATTGACAAAATGCTCGGCATCGACGTAAATAAGCACTGAATTGATCAGTGTTTTAGTAGTAGCCATGATTTTTTTTTTTTTTTATCATGGCTACTACTAAAACACTGATCAATTCAGTGCTTATTTACGTCGATGTAGGGCAATTTGTCAATCAGTTGCAATGGGAGCATCTCGACGGAAGAATTTCATGAATTCGAATGATTGATTCATTGTGTACTTTTTTTTTCTTTTCTCCTACCTCCCAAGTGTAAGATGGATTTGTGAAGCACTGTGATACATTTGCATTTTGTAAGAGCGCTATATAAATACCAATATTGTATTGTATTGTATTGCAGTAACCTGAAATAGATAATTTTGTGGGTCCCATGCAGCTTCCTTCAAAGCTCTTCACATTTCAGAATCGTTGTGTCTAAGAGTTACTGATGCACTGGTGCTTAAAACAAGATATCTTAGTATGCTTTGTCTTTGATTATATGGAATTGTACACCACGTTTGAAGCGGCAGGATTGTTGAAGGAGAAAATATAGAACTGATTTGATGCTGTTAATGTATTTCAAACCACTGTTCTCAGGATACTTCGAAATTGCATATACTGATTCAAGGCAGACATGGAATTCACCGATTTAGAGAATCCAGTCCCTGGTCTCTGTAGAGGATTGCAAGTTGGTTGTTCTCTCAACCGTCACAAGGATGACGTCTGTTTTATGAGGACCAACCAAAAGGGTTGATTTTCGCAAGATGTAAGACCGTTAAGAGGGCTAAAAAGCTACAATGGGGCTACAGTAATTGCAACCTGACATAAGGTTAACAATACATTTAGGATAGCAGTCATTTTGAATTGCGAGATATATATATAGTATCAGAAAAGGATGTATCAGAATGTCTGACATCACCTGACATCACAAACATGCTTTTAGCACCAAATACGAACCTTCTGAAATTCTCGTATTATTAGATATGGATCCAACTAAAACATTCGAGGGCGGCTGAAGACGAGTTCGAAAATATGGGATTGAGCCTCTCTAATTCAAAATGACAGTAAGCGAAATATATATATATATCATGAAAAACTCACGGAATTACGTAGTAGCTTCTTCTATTACTGTTAAGACTAAACTGCAAACAAAATGATGCCGACGGTATGGTATGTTTGAAGCCCGCGGCGGCTGCATGGCAGCAAAGTTTTTTTTAAGAATTCGGACACCATCGCTGAAAACCTTTCAATGCTAAATCTAAATATCATTTTGCTGCATATTTCCCTATAGAATCAGGTAGAAAATACCAACAATACTTGACAGGCTGAAAAAAGCTATTTTCGATGATAGTTCCATGGGGGGGGGGGGGGGACATTATAATTTTTGCAAATAATATGTAAATACTTCTTATTTAAAAAAAAAAAGAGGAAACAACAAAATAAACACATTTCGAATAATCAGATGATTTAAATAGTGTGTTTTTTTTTCAAGAAAATAACCCATACACAACAAGAAGCATAAACTTAGTCATACTTTGCAATTTTGTTGTTGTTTTTGTTTTGTTTTGCTTTTCTGGGGGGTGTACTTGTTGTCACGGTAACTGTTACTGTTTTAAACAAGAAGGTGAACGCGCATAGCCTTTCAAGGCGTATGATAGGACTACCAGGTGGTGCTGGAATTAATTGAGCGATGATACAGGTTTCAAGTTGAGTTTGGTAATGAAATAACATCATCAATATTTGTCCTTCATTGCAGTTAACTGATCGACTGTGCAACATGGGCAGAGCTGTGAAATGATATCCTTTCTGCATTAAGGCCACATGGTTATTAAGAGTGCAATTCAATCATTAGATTTTTTTTCCATCTTGGGTTCTTAATACTTTCTGAGCGCTAATATGACATTAATTTCCCTCCCACATGCAACAGCGTTGTGTTTGTCTGTAAACGAACGGAGTTGCAAGGTTTTGTTACTCACAAACGCTCAGTCCTATGGAATCGGATTCGCTTGGAAGTGTGGCAGACCTACAATCAAAACACCAAACAAAGGAGATAAAGTCTTCACGCACCCGGACAACAGCTCATGTATAGAGAGGTTATAGAAACGGGAAAATGAAGATGGAATTTTTGAAAGTTCCGTTAAGCTACTGCCTGACAAACTCCTATTAAGAGTAAACCAAAAAAAAAAAACAAACAAAAAACAAACCCAGAAGATAAATGAATAAATAAAAGGAAACATAAGGTCTTACTATATAACAGAAAAGCGGGTAAGTCTCATTTTCTTTTGCATTTCCCGTCCCCCTGGAAATAAGGGAAGAGGCCCCACATTAATCATATTCGTTTTGTCATTGTGTCACTCAACCGGATACTATACCGATTAGGTAATTACAAACAGGAGCTTTTTAAAAGTAATACGATTAATTGACTACTTTTTAGGAAATTGTTATGGGCAGAGACATTGAAAACTTTCTGTTCGCTAACAATTTGTGACAACGTTGGATAGATAATGCTTATATAAATTTTCCTTAGCTGAACTTTTGTCATACATGATTACAGTTTGTTTGTTTGGTTTTTTTTATCAGTTGCAACTAAGCAACGTGGAATTCATTGAAGGTTTTTACAAGGTGAATGTCACAGACAGGAGTAAACAAACTTTTAGGGCACAATGTTAAGTTTTTATGGCGTGTTTCGATTATGGCTCATAATTTTTGATGTATATGTCCGTTTGTGACCAAACTTGGATGGAAGATGTCCCTTGGAGAGTTGAAGGTCATCACAAGGTCAAAGGTCACAGACGGAGGTAAACAAACTTTTAGGGTCCAATGTTAAGTTTTTACGGCGCGTTTCGATTATGGCTCATAACTTTTGATCCCTTTATGTCCGTTTGTGACCAAACTTGGCTGGTAAATGTCCCTTGGGGAGTTGAAGGTCACCACAAGGTCAAATGTCATATGTGGGGTCAGTGAACTTCCGGGAATTAAAAAAACATTCATTTCTTCTCTTGGTACTTGTCTTGTTAAATTTACTGAGATAAGCGTCTGTGTTGTATTCATGTAATCCTTGTAATTTGTGCTTAACATCTCATTAACCTGACTGTAAGCCTGGTATTTGGCGATCTTAACAGAAAAGGTGTATTAATTCATTTAACAGTGCAAGTTAATGAAATGGATGCTTTCCAAGTGTTGGGCTCTATGTCACAAACTGAGTAATGATTATCCGAAAGGCCACGCATATAATGCATCACTTCATTACCATCCGAAAAGTCATCATCACACGAGCAGGGATGTGCCATGAATCAGTCACCAATGATAGGGCATTCTGCATTCTTTATATTCATGAGGGATGAGCATTGCAGTGCTGATGGTAATGACTGTGATGGGTATTTTTTTTTCATGGTTTGAGTGAGTGCAACAGCGATTTTTCCGTTGATCGTCTCTCCTCAATAGATAGATTAGCTTATTACTATTCGACTTTTCAATTAATTTGCCTAATAGCACTGATGGCATTGATGGGTACATAGCAACTTTATCTTCCGTCGTTTATTTTGGGTCCTTCGGCTCCGTCTTTGGTGGTTGATTACAATTTCAGAGTATACAACTTTCGAGAGCTTTAATTCATTATGAATTTAAACGTACTAGGTGTTTCAAAAAAAATTCCTACTTTTGATCCTTTATAGTGTTGTTGGTTCAAAAACTGTATATCAGATAAAACTAACATTGATATGAGCAATGTTTGAGGAGTGTACAATTTTGTGGGAGGTAATTTGAAAATGAAAGCATGATTGAGTTTCTTTAAATTCAACATTAATTTTTCCAGATAGGTTTCAGATTTTCTCTATTTTCAACCCTCTGTACAAAACTTCAACTTTGCATAGGGGGTTATTGGTATGTATAGGAGTGTGTTGTTGATAACCAGACAATGATCCTGGACAATGGCCAGGATTGGAACGCTCTATTACATATTTATGAGGAATTCCACTATCACATCTAGTCTTTATTCATACTGAAATGCGGTGTATGAAAGCACATGGAAACATGTGCTCACTTTTTTTCATGTGGATGCATTTCACCCTGTGTCATGAATTCAAACTAGCAGTGCTCAGGGCAATCCACATGAATAATAAGATTGAAAAAGCATTCATGTGCCTTGCAGCACTTTTGAGAGTTTCTAAACAGGTGCTAGTCATGTCTATTGTTCAGGGTCATTGTAAGCACACACTCACATACGCATCTTTGTTCCTGTGTAAAGTTCAATTTTTGTACAGAGGGTTAAGATTTGCTCAAAATCTGGAACCTAACATTGAAATAAATCATTGATTTCATGAAACTAATATAGGCTTTCATATTCAAATCACCTCCAACTAAATTGTACACTATTCAGCTATTACTCTTATCAATGACAGTTTTATCTGATATGTAGTTTTTGAACAATAATTAAGAATCAAAATTGGAATTTTTTTTTTGTAACACCTAGTATATTTGGGGAAGAAGAGAAAACAAAGCAGACGGATTGGTATTATGATTTCTTTTTTGATACTTTGTAATTATTTTTCCCTTCAAGATGATTAAAAGAAGAGACTGGAGAAGGAGCTCTGGTTCTGATGGTCATGATTTTGAGGATGATATCATTATATAACAATCCTTGAGCAAGTGATTAAGCATCTAAAACGTTGTGACGAGATTCAAATTACCGGTGCTGCGAGGGGTGCGAAAAAAAAAATGTCATAAATTATGCTTGTGCAATCTCTCTGTAATCATAAGACAGAAAAACAAATTGACACATAGTATTGAGAGATTTATGAGTTTAGATTTTATTTCTACAAGTGTACAGTCAACAACCATTCTAATCGACTTCATAATTATTTTCCTCTCAATAACTTTCTTCCCCGACTACGGCGTATCTAGGGGGGGGGGGGGCAAGGGGGGCACGTGCCCCGGGCGCCACTCCTTGGGGGCGCAAAAAAAACGAAAAAAAAAAAACGAAGAAGAAGAAGAAAAAAAAAAAAAGAAAAGGAGAAGAAGAAGGAAAAAAAAAACTCGCCCGGAAGGGGGGAGGGAGAATGGTGGTGGGGGGGGGGGGGGTAGAAAACCAAATCAAACAAGATAAAAACAAAACATGATGATGACGCGGACAAAATGACAATGTTTATTGTGTTCACACAAAAATTCCATGTTCTGTGAGCTGAAATACAAAGATTTTCGGCTCGCTCGCTGCGCTCGCTCGCCAAAATTTATATAAAAAAGAAGGTTGATAGAGCGTGCAATCAAAACACCAAACAAAGAAGATAAAGTCATCACGCACCCGGACAACAGCTCATGTATAATTATATAGAGAGAGGCTATAGAAATGGGAAGATGACAATGGAACTTTTACAGGTTTCTATTCAAAGAAGTATATCACATCACGTTTTTCCTGTATACATATTCTATTCGTAATTTCGTAATTCGCAGTTTTACATTTCCAAGTGTATGAAATTCCTGCACAAAGTGAAAGATCTCGCTATGCATGACAACGTTTCACAGGAGGGCTATTTCAAGCATCACTCATAAACTCCAATCAAAAAAAAAAAAAATATATATATATATATACATGAGGCTTTACCATGCAACTAAGAGCGGGTATCTAAGTGCCATTTTCTTTTGCATTTCCCGTCCCCCAGGAAAGGGAAGAGGCCCCACATTCATCATATTCGTTTTGTCACTGAACCGGATACTATACCAATTTGGTAATTACAAACAGGAGCTTTTTAAAAGCAATACGGCTAATTGACCACTTTTTAGAAAATTGTAATGTGCAAAGACATTGAATACGTTCTGTTTCGCTCACAATTTGTGACAACCCTTGGATAGATATTGTTTATAGAAATTTTCCTTAACTGAACTTTATCATACATGATTACAGGTTTTTTCATCTATTGCAAATAAAGCAACGTGGTATTCATTAAAAGTATTCAAAGATTACACGAGGAATTCTCAACTCAGTCAATGCCAAAAATACGTTAGCTAAATTATGTCATTGTTAACAAAAATCAACATAATTATTATTGATTTTTCATTCTTCATGTGTAACATCACACACTGTATATTAGTCCTCACATCGAGCGACGGATGCACCAAAACTTTAAAGATTCAAAACATTTGACCGGATTTGGTCCAATCTTCGTCATACATTCACTGATGTGTTCTATTGATACTGCTGTATTCACTTAGTTCACAAATGTATATTTTGGTTTCCTTTAATAGGTAGTTGGCAATATAGCATCTCTCATGAAATAATATGTTTTTTATATAAGAAGCAAAGACGATTAAAAATGAGTTATTGACATAACGTGTGTACGGAGTCAAGGTGCAGGAGAGTTTGTTGGGGTCAGGTCTACTATTTGTAGTGTGGGCTCAAAATATACGGAATGGAATATGGGACGCCAAGTGCCGCATGAGGGATTTCGTCATGAAATCAGTCATTTGATAAGGTCTTACTTATCCAAGGTAGCCTCTTCAGTGTTGCCACTGGTCTACCAGAGCAGAGAGCCCTGCCATTATTATTACCCCAGCGTTGTCAGGTACCCATTTATACACCTGGGTCGAGAGGGACATTGTGGTAAAAACATCTTGTCCAAGGACGTAAGCACTGGGTGGGAATCGAACTCGGATCCTCTGACTGGGAGTTGGGAGTCAGGAGTGTTATCCACTATGCCACCGTGCCCCCGACGAAACGATCGATTTCGTTGCGAAATGTTCATTTCATCGACGAAATAATTGATTTCGTCACAACATGTTCATTTCGTCGATGAAATGAGTGATTTCGTAGTGAAATGAAAGATTTCGTGACGAGATGGCCATTTCGTCGACGAAAAATAACAATGACTGATTTCGTAACGAAATCTTCCATGCGACACTTGGCGTCCCATAAGGGAACAGTACGCGCGTGCTGCCGCCGATAATGCGCGTAATCAAATAACACCGACCCCAGTTTGACACAAGCAACTCATGAGGATGATTTCAAATTCAATGCTAATGCTAGTGCTAGTGCAACTGTCTCAAATCGAGTTCCAACACCAACAGTCAGATGAACGCAAGCGATGCCGATCAAAATTATCGATCCCAACACTAGGTGTTGTTGACATCACACTTCGGCGAAGTCCGCGGGTATTGCGTGATGAAAAAAAAAAAAATGTGATGACGCATGGTCAAAGTCAAATACTAAAAGATGTATTCATAATTGCTTAGTTTCAGACACATGACGAAAACGGATTAGAATACCCCAAATAATTTTATCCCCTCTCCAAAACACAACGATCTTCATTATTGTCACTTACAACACGTATCTCTTATGGACGTGAATGTGGGTCTCGCACGGCAACGCTATAATACACCTGTATTCAATTGAAATGACAAAAATGATAATTCGTGGGGACTAGTGCATAGCCGGGTTTTATGAGCTAACAAAAAAAAAAAGAAAAAAAAAAAAGCCTTCAGCCACTGTACACATCAGGTGCCACTTCTGGGTCTCTTCGGCTGAAAAGGTTTTTCCTAGTCCGGGGTAAAAAAAAAAAAAAAAAAAAAAAAAAAAAAAAGTGTGTGTGTGTGTGTGTGGGGGGGGGGGGCGGCGGGAGAGCAAAGTGGTGACACTCTAAGTACATGCATTGCTATGTACGGGTGCAAAAAAAGGGGGAGCCCCCCCCCCCCCCCCCCCACCCCGGTTCCGCCGGCCCTGTAGTGTTGGCCACTGGGAAAAAAGCACGTAAATCGCCAACACGAACGGTGTAGTAGGCCCTGTATGGTTCAAGAAGGCGACATTTATAAACGGACCCAACACCAACTACCGGAGGGTCAACCTTCCAATACCGACTGATTTCAAGTTTGCTTTTATCGCCGGTGCTTCTGCTGACATAGATAACACTAGGACTAGTAGGAGCACCGAATTTGAAATTACCCAGTCTCTGCGTGGATTTGGACGCAAATTCCGGGCGTATCAAAAGCCGCCACCACTCCAGATTTTCACCCATTATGTAGTTTGTTTATTATTCCAAATAACGATATTGTACTAATGTTATCACACGTTGTGTGTCTTGATTGCACATTTCTGCAAGGAATTGATAAACAAAGAACAATTACAGTAAACAAAGAACAAGTCGCTACATCGTGAGAAATTTCTCAAAGCGTCGTCTTGTTTTCTTCCAGGCTGACTGTCAGCAGTCATGATGAGATCAAAGCAGGAAAGTATGCTCAAAATGTTTTTGTGACGCTTTTGACAGAAGCAATTTTATGAATTGATTAATGAGCAATGAAAGTTTATGTGTATACCATGGTATAAGTAATCACGAGGACACAGAATCACAAAACGCAATCAGGGGATATCAGACTTGAGCCAGCTCTTAGCTGACTTGAAATTGTATGGATCGTCAACTGTTCGACACGCAACAACCATGTCATTCACACAATGCGACCAGTATATCCGCCTCCGGTAGAGGGCGCTACGAAAAACGTTGAGGCACTTCGAGGTGCTGGCAAGACATTTGGTTTATAGATTGAGAGATTTCTTTGCACATTCATTTGTACCATACGTTATAGCTTGAACTTCTTTACTTCTCTACATGTATAGTTTGCATTATGCATCGCCTTTTGTTCGGTGGAAATAAAGTCATTGAATTGATTTTATTTGAATTGAATTGTAAAAAAAAAAAAAAAAAGGAAATCACTTAAGTAGTATCTACAACAAGCTGTGTTATGCTTAGATTATTGCTATGGTTTGAATAAATAGAAATTACGAAGTGAATTAGATCTGAATCCGTCGTTTCAATCAAAAGTTAGATAATTTCCTTGCAGGCGTCAATATTACAAAAAAGCTACTTTCAATAACAACTTATATAATATATATATATATATATATATATATATATATATATATATATATATATTAGAAATACTCCTCGAGATTATATGCAGATCATACAAACGAACACACAAGTATCTGTACACCTCTGCTAGAGAGTGTTGACTATCTGCAATAGTAGACTTCTGTTTCATTGCTACAAACCACGACAAACACAAATAATTTTTACGCACCTGGGTCATCGAATGTTGGCCATCTGCACTGAGAGACTGTCGGTTCACTCACACGTCTTTACAATCACTGTTAGTTATACTAGGCGTTATTAAGATTGACAAAGAAATAAGAAGTATAATCATTGAACAGTTTACACGATAGAGTATTAAAACAATAGATTAATGCATTGCTGTTTGATTATTGTAAAATAGAAGATGATGATTATGTAAAAAAGACGATGAATTCAAATCTGTCTACCTGCATTTTACAGCAGGATTTCTTGTCTGGTTTCTTTTCGTGGTGATTTTTTGTTTTTGTTTTTGTTTTTGTTTTTTTTGCTGATTTGCCGCCTTTTCCTTTGGACTTTCTATAGAGAATCTTTGTCTAGCCATATTTGCGTGCTGTGTCTTAAGTCACGGTCCTGTCTCCCTCTAGCAAACAGACTAGTGGTGGAATGAGAAAAGCTGAAGAAAATGAAATATCATATGTGTATAAGCAGTAAAGAAGCATACAGGAATGGATACTCCGTGTTGTTAAATAACTGTGACGTCACAATATCATAGTACACGTAGTATGATTATGACGTGACATTTCTACAGAACGCTTTCATCCCGTTCATTATATATGAAATTGAAATGAAATGAAATGAAATTTATTCATATTCCACATAGTGGACATTATATGATAAAATATACAGGGTATAACACATAGTGGATATAATATCAATACTATACAGAGTATATAACATGTATATACAAAATATCGTGATATTCTGAGATAAAATCACACCATGTACAAATGTGGAGGGGACTACTTAGAAGCACTGCTTGTTAAATGTAGTCCCCCTACATATTATAGACAAAATAGTATCAAAGATAAGGCTGAGTGGAATAACAAAAACACCATATATACACTATTTACAAGGGCACAATTATGAACCGTACTATGGATATACAATAAGTCATGTATATGTTACAAAGCACAGGTTTATGTATAAAGTGTTTACAATGTGCATTATATACCATTAGAATAATGAATGAAACAGAAGATAACCTTCCGAGTATACTTAATGAAAGTACTTCTAGAAAACATTGATTGAAGTATACATATACGTTTTATTACCATAAAACTGTTTATCAATACTTATCAAGAAACAAAGTTTTAAGCTTATACTTAAAGCTATTCAAGCTCTGAGCTTGTTTTAGTGAACGATCAAAGGAATTCCAAAGCTTAGGACCAGTAAACATGAAATTTCTGTTACCAAAACTAGTTCTATTTTTAGGAAGATGATAATCATTCGCATTCCTTGTTGAGTAATTATGTATAACATTATTTTTTCGAAACATTTCCTTAAATACAGCAGGGGTAGCGTTAATTTCTACATTGTACATAAAACAACCCAGCTGAAGACGATATAAATCAGTAATCTTAAGAATACGGTTTTCTTTAAACAAGACATCAGTGTGTGATCTATAAGCGGTATTGCATATTAAACGCATCGCTCTTTTCTGCAAGAGAAGTACCCTGTCCATTTTTGTTTGTATTGCATTTCCCCATGCCATTACGCCATAATTAAGGTAAGGAAGAATAAGATTTGAATATAACATAAGAAGCACTGACTTGGGGAGAATCCGTTTAACGTGATTAATAATGCCAATATTTCTTGACACTATCTTACAAATATTATCAATATGACAATTCCAAGTTAGCTTATTGTCAATTGTAATACCGAGAAATTTTGTAGTCTTGACTTCTTTAATGACAGAATTATCAAATATCACTTGGTCAGGAAGTTGTTTAACAGAGTTACTAAATAACATGTAATTGGTTTTTTTGTTTATTTAAAGATAATTTATTTGCTTTTATCCAATTTGTTACATGTGTAAGTTCTACATTTAAAACTTCTACTAACTTATTAGGATCACTGTGAGTATAGAATATGTTTGAATCATCAGCAAAAATGATAAAAGAGAGAACACTCGAAGAACATCGAATGTCATTTACATAGATAGAGAATAACAGTGGACCAAGAAGGCTTCCTTGGGGAACTCCACACGTGATTGGTACCGTAGACGAATTATATCCATCAATGGTAACGAATTGCTTTCTTCCAGAAAGATAACTTTCGAA
This sequence comes from Diadema setosum, assembly GCF_964275005.1. Taxonomy (NCBI): domain Eukaryota; kingdom Metazoa; phylum Echinodermata; class Echinoidea; order Diadematoida; family Diadematidae; genus Diadema; species Diadema setosum. The sequence continues at coordinate 18,880,470 of NC_092698.1, forward strand.
CCATTCCAGAGCCTTACCTCTAATACCATAGTGCGCAAGTTTGTATAACAGAATGTCGTGATTTATAGTATCGAATGCTTTAGAAAAATCTAAGAACAAACCGATAGTATGACAGGATTTTTCGATTGAAGCTGAAATGGTATTTATTAAACTTAGAATGGCATGAGTTGTGTTATGTTTTTCTCTAAAGCCAAATTGGGAGTCAGATATGATGTTGTGAGATTCAAGGAAGGTAGTAGTCCTTGAATGAACAATTTTCTCTAAGATTTTTGATAACGAAGTTAACAAAGATATTGGGCGATAGTTGCTGATACATAATTTGTCTCCTTTCTTGAATATTGGAGTCACCTTTGCGAGTTTCATTTTAGATGGTACTTGACCAGATTGTAGTGAAAGGTTATATAAAAACAATAAAGGATCTGCTATACAATGTATAATGTCTTTGATAAGGACATTGCCAATGTCATCATAGCCAGGGGCTTTGTTTGCTTTGAGCTGAAGTACAATTTTGATTAATTCTTGCCTGTCAATTGGCTTGAAAAAAATTGAGGAGTCGTTTGGTGAGGAAAGAAATTCGTAAAATGATTTATCACTTGGAGTGATAGTTTGTGCTAATTTTGAACCTATTTTTGAAAAGTATGAGTTAAAAATCTCGGCAATTTCAGACTTGTCTTCAATGATAGTATTATCAACTTGAACTTTAGAAATGAGATTTACAGCCTTCCCTCTATTCAAAACGGTATTTATATATATCATATATCCAAGCAATACATTTGTATCAGCAGTGTAATGGTACACTTTAATTCTATTCAAATTGTTGCTCTAACACCTCTAGACCCCTTTATTGCTTTATTAAAAGCGCAAAGGAGCCTGGGGATATGGAATAGCCTCCTGTTCGGGTTATTGCTACTATTTTCTCTTGAACACATCAAAAGTCGGTAAGATTTTGCAGTTGTCATTGAATCGAGCGGGTTAGGGTAGGGAGTAAGAATAGCAGTCATTATCCTCACGGGCCGCAGAACAATAAAGCCACACACACGTACACACACACACACACACACACACACACACACACACACACACACACGCACACACACACACACACACACACCCATGCACACACATGCGCGCAAACACAGACACACACATAAAATTACACCAGTCCCGTCCTGTTCGTTCCAAGAGACTAGCGAAGCCTACAAGCGAATGTATCACGCCTCTACATCGTGGCGTCGTATGAACGCACGGATGACTTTTAATAATCAACATTACGGCATGAATGACTGATGATATACAGGTGCACTTCGGAGCTCTGCTCTGAAAGAAAATCAATAAACAGAGCACTTCATGTTTAATTCTGCAAATCATTGTGCTAGCTAGCAGTGAGAGAAGCGAGCAAGGTGCCCCCACAGTAGGGACATTTTAAAAATGATACAAATACCAAACGTGTTTCTACAAGCATGGTAAATATGGAAGCATGGTCTAACAAAATGATCAGGACTAATAATATTGTCAAAATTTCAAACAGATACAGATAAAATATGAAACATGATCAAACTGTCAACGAAAACAAATAAAAGATTGGAAATTAGAGCAAAAACTTTTTTTTTGGGGGGGGGGTAGGGTACAGCCTGCCTCCCCTGTGCATGCTAACTCTGAGACACTCCACCTTCTCGCCAGATATTAATGCTAGTTGGATTTGTATAAAACGTGAAGAAAAACACTCATCATGCACAATGGTCCAAAATTTTGGAATTCTTTAGATAGTGAAATGATAACGAAATCCTGATTGGTATTCATTCAAACGTAAGCTTAAAAATGAACTTTTTTTTTTGCAATACTCTGGTGATGATATGAATTAACATGATTTAGCAGATGATTTAGAATTATTGATACTGATATAGATTATAAGGCATGGTTGTAGAACAGGTCTGCATGGTTTTATTTTTGATTCTTTTCTTTTTTATTATTTCTTTTCTATTGCAGCTGCTGTCCCTATGACCGTCTTGTTTGTGATTTCTCCTCTTCTTCTTATTCTCTTCTCCTTGTTGTATGTGTGTGTGTGTGTGTGTGTGTGTGTGTGCGTGCACGCACACTTGTCCAGGTGCACTTGCGTGCGTGCAGAGTGTGCGTGTGAGTGTAACAGCCTATGTTTGATTTTCTTTTGGGGAACCTACTCCCACAAGCATCTGCTTCTATGTAGGTTCCCTCCACACAATTTAATTTATCCGTCATGAATGTACCCTTGAGAGTGATTTCAATTGATTTTGTGCTATGTAAATGATTATAGTGAACTTATAGCTTATTATTCATGTGTTACTTTACATTGTCATGGATGGATGTTGTTAACACAACACTGTATGATTTGTGTGGAAACTTAAGAAATGAAATGAAATGAAATGAAATGAAATGAAATGAAATGAAATGAAATGAAATGAAATGAAATGAAATGAAATGAAATGAAATGAAATGAAATGAAATGAAATGAAATGAAATGAAATGAAATGAAATGAAATGAAATGAAATAAAATAAAATGAAATGAAATGAAATGAAATAAAATGAAATGAAATGAAAAGGTTTGATGAATAACGGTGTAGGCTTATTTAAGATGTTTCGAATGTTACTCCTGGTTTACCCAAAGAGGTACTTGGTTTAACCTTATACCAACAAGCAGTCGAGTCAAACATCATGCGGACGTCAGTGGAACAGGGCGGTGTACTACAGAATAATATGATTTTTTTTTTTCACTCGAATAAATCTCATATCAGACATGCGTCCTGGAATCGCTTGAGAGCCCTGGAATCTCGATAGCTCATAGATTCTCTCTGGTGATATCTTAGCATTATTATTATCATTAATATCATCACCATCATCATCATTAATATGTATGACAAAATAAAAGTTGGGCGAGAGAGACTGGATCTAAGCCTTTTATTCATGTACATTCATACTCCATGTATAAATCTATGAATTTACTGAAATTTTGTATTGCTATTACGCCATCCTTGGTCAGCATAATCTTGAAAAAGTGATCGCACGAATAATAAATCATTAATGTGTTATAAGATAAATAATACGCTCGTTTATGATTTTTACGTATTATTACAAGTTCCAACAGCCTATACGGTGTAATAAGTATATGTTTTTCCCGCTCACGGAGATAATGGGGGGGGGGGGGACAAATATTATCATATCCCCCTCCCCCTCACACACACACACACACACACACACACACACACACACACACAATCTCGGTGATGGAAAAAAAAAACAAACATTTATTATGTTAGATTATCATTGTTTTGATATTCGGACCAATCAAGAGTAGGCCCTACTTATTTTGTCCATCAATTCATTTAGTTTTCAGCGCTTAGTCTTAGCTATAGCGTCAACTACCATGAGAACATCTAGAATAATTGTAGTTTGACATTTACAGTGTGATTTGAAATATATATATATATTTAAATATATATAGCATTTCTATATCTGCTGGTGGAGTTTTCTTTCTTTCGCCATGCATAATTAAGGTATTTATTTCATTCTCTATGTCATTCTCTCTGCTTTCTCATTCAAATCGTTACGAAAAGAGACTACGTTTTGTCACCGGAGCACACGCACACACGCACACACACAAACACACACACACACACGAGTTAGGCCTATACATCAAATTACACGGATAATCTGCCATAAAACAGCAAGTAATGATAGTGACGCCAGTTCAGCGAACTTTCTACCACTTGTTTGCCGTCGGACTTAGGCTCCCGTCGCGGTCAGGCGCGGGACCAAGCCAAAGCAAGCAGACCGGACATCGAGCAAATAGCTACGCCAAAACTCTGGTCCTGCCTCATGGAGACGGTAAATTTGCCATACGCCAAAATAATACAGGAACTCAAGAGCTTGATGTGTGTCTGGATTACCAGCTAAGGCCCTTTTACCTTTAGCCGCCATAGCTCGGAGCATTGACTGCGTCCATCTCCATTTTGTGTATACGACTAATAACTGTTGCATTCCAAATGTTACTGAACTTCATCTCCTCATCTCAGATTTGCTTCACAAACTAGGCGAGGTAGGTTTTCTTCTTCTTCTTCTTCTTAATTTCTAAATTTGTGATCTACTTTTCTGAAGTCTTCTCATTTGATGTATTGTTTTTTTAACTGCTGTCGTAATCTGGCATTATAAAAAACAACATCTCTGCGGCATTGTCGATCGGCGTCTTCTGTAAGAAGTATAGTTATAGATGATATATCCTTGTCTTTTAGCCTTAAATCCCTGAATTCAAATATGGACATTATCTATAGCACTTTATTCTATTTACGTGATTGATCTGACCATTATTCCAATTATCGCATATTATATCTTACGTACATGTCATTCAAATCACATCCTGAAAGTGAACACCTTTTCACTCTAAGCTTTAAATGTAGACAGATTTTCTTTTCATTATGTTATTTATTGTACTTAGTGTCATCCAGTGATATATAAGTACCTGATAATGAAGAAGATTTTACATAATCATTTGCTTTTCATTCTTTAATGGACACTGGAGGGGGACAATTTCATATGAGTAGATGTCGTAGTACAGACTGCTTTGCTTTTCTGTCCTATATCCTCTAGCACCAATCTTCATGACAAGCCATGAAAATCCACCCAGCTGTCGAGGCACAAGATTCGCACTTGAGTGGTTGGAATACAGGCAGCAGGAACCAAGAAGGAAAAGACGGAGATGATGATGTGGATACACGAGTTTGGGAGAGCGGCTTTGAGGCTTCGTGAGTTGTCTATTTTGTCCCATTTCTGAATATTACCATTCTCGATATCAAAACACAAAACAGTATATCAAAGGAAGGTAATGTAAATTTTCTTCGTTGAAAGCGTTCAGCTCCATTTTAATGTCTCCTTAAATGTATTTTCCTGATACATCTCAGCAACAGAATCGTTGATAAATGCGTAGGTAGGACGACTATAAGGTCCTTACATGAGTTGACACCATTACCATTCTTGTGCAGGGTAATCAAAATTTTGTTAGTGGTTATGGATTTGTAAAACCGAGGTCTGCCCTGTGCATTTATATTTTGGAAAAAGTGGTCTTGCCTAGGAGTTCCCTCCTGGCTCGGGTGTATAAATGGGTTCCTCGTAAAAGTTGAGCAATGATAACGGGAGAGCAAACTTGTGGAGCAGCGCTATCACTGAAAGCATGTGTAGATATTAAGATTTGTGAACGAAATAGAAGCAATGCTCTCTTTTTCTTTGTTCAAGTGTGCTATGAATGTCCTTTGTGTGTAATGATTGTCAAAATCTACTTGTGTCAAAACACTTTTTAAAGGACGCACGTTTAAAGAGGAAATCCATCCTAAAATAGATAAGCTTTAAAAAAAGGAGAAAATTATTCCCTGCGGAAAGATACAAAAATGACAAAAATCGGATGGGAAATAAGGAAGATGTAACATTTTGAAAAGTTTGGTGTGTTTTTTTATCGGAAAACATTTCTTCACCAGCCTTTATGAATATTCAAAGTAATATTAAAGCAAGTTGATGCTGTCATACCCTCACATTTCATGTATGTTATATATGAAATTCGGGGGGGGGGGGGGGGGAGGAGTGTAATTTTAGCTAAAACAAGTAATAGCATGTTCCCATATCATGATATATCAGAGTTGTCATTTTGTTCTTTTTTATTTTGGGTGGTTTTAAGGCAAGACTTATATTCATATGGCTGAAACATGAGATTTTTTGTCATTTCTGTATAAGAAATGAATAAGAAATTGTTAGAGCATGACAACGTTAATTTGCTGATTTGAATATTCTTCAATACTGGTTCTGTACTGGATCTGCTTTATTTCTTATCGGGTTTTGTCATTTTCTTTTATCGGTCTGTAGGGAATAGTTTTTTCTTTCTTTGGAAGTTAATCTATTCTTGGGATGGATTTCCTCTTTAATGTTTCTTCCATAATTATTATCTTATCGTTCGATCTCGTCTCCCACAGATACGCACGATTTGTGGTGAGATTTCCGTCACTCGTCCTAGTCATCGTCTTCGCGTTAGCCACTTGTGCTGGCGTCATCGGGATCTTTACCAATGCCTTGCCGTCCTTTTCCGATCCTTCAAAAGTAAGCAACCCCTTGCATTAAGAATCGAAAACTTACCTATTCAGTACCTTGTACTGAAATGTTGTTTCGTACAAGGTGCATTTCATATTCCTTGTCATACTGTAATCCGTTGTAATTTTGTAAGTGCTTTGAGCCTTGCGCCATTAAAAGAACATTGTTCGGGGATGGATAACCAGTCACAATAGTTAAGGTTTAAGCAATCTTTATTATGCTCACGCAACACAAACTGCCGGCCGAAAGGGGCGAAGGTTGTACAACAACAATATAACATACATCTCAAACACTGCCCATAAGAGGGCAGTATAACACACTGGCGCGATCACTTTCTTCTTTCTGTCTTCTTCTACCTAACACAATGGGAAACCCTTGGCTATGGAATAATCATGCACATTCAATATGCCAAGAATGTGTGTGGAATTAAACCAATCAAACTTCTGACTAATGATGTGGATAGCTAGACCACATTACGAACACTCAATGATTTGATAACATTAATACAAACATTATCCCCATATAGACACGGTCTCTAGAAACTTGTATGGACTGACTGCAACACCCAACTAATATGAAACACCAACATTACACTATGATAAGCACTGCTATCATACAGTACTTACTCACTGGATCAACAATCAGAATCATGCCCATACAAAAATACCAATAACCTATGCTATACATGCACAACCTCATACATACCCTGTACAAACATCTTCTACCAATCATAAAACAACACTTAATAAAACAAACTACTTTACGGTGTAAATGAAACAGAAAATATTTCACAATGTCAACTATCAAATATCATACAAACACATGTAGCTAGCTCACTTTCTACCTTTTCTCACAATATGAAACACTACTACTGTAGGCCTACGTACCATGTAAGTACCATGGTCTCCCCACTCTCATTCACTCTTTTATTACAACACTGTTAAACACAGCACATACAGCTGTAATCAATTATCTGCTAACATATGCTGGGATTTGGAACGAGTGTACATAAACACTACACTATAGCTGTCTTTCCTCTACAGTCTTAAAGCACATACACACCACACACAATGTTGTTACATTAGAACCAAATAAACATCAACATAGGCTGTAAAAGCGTAAAGACAAAAATCCCTAGATAAATCAAATGAAAGCAACATGGAATTGAAAACAACAATGTGGTGTGTTCATAATAATGCCTGATACATGTATTCAAATCGGTATGAATAAGACACGCATGTGAATGAAAGCCGCTGAAAATAGCCACCCATCTGATGAAGCAATATCAAAACCTTAATGTCATCATTAACTTATGATGTGAGTTATTACTACAACCCTTTGGCATATACCAAACGAAACAACTGACAACGATACATCCAGTAAAAGATGTACTGTACATGTATATAAAAACAAATTACAATATACATTGGTATCAGAAAAACGCAGAGATCAAATACACCTGTACGGTGTATTACACTTTTAAAAACATACTCAAACTTCCGAAACATATTTTGTCCTTCAAGTGTATCAAAAACAGACTCCAACATTGACGTCACTCCATACAATATGACCTGACACATGATTCTCACATATCAAAAGGGGGAGAATGAGCTACATAAGGTCCATCAAAACTACATTGTATATGCCATGTACAATGTGTTACCATGCATATCATATAAACTTCATATAATGACAAATTATCATCATACGTACATTTATCTTTTCTTTATCAATAAACCTGTTACTGATATTCTTCCCTTGCATGTGCAACAACAACAAAAAAATCAAACGAATATTATACATACGTATGTAAAAATCTCACCTCTCCTAAATGTGTGCAACATGTATTTGACATAAGACATAGGAAATGACTCAAAGAATCATACACACTGGGCAAACTGAAAGGCAAAAACACAAACATAAAAATGCTGACTTATACTTGAGTTGCTGTCAAAACCATCATGTGTATGCTGCACACATAAAACGGTATACAGTACATGTTATTCAGATTTGCGCAAGTTGCTATGTGCAAGTCAACTTTCTGCTTACATGATGTATGTACTACAACATGTACTTGCATCCAATAACAATATACAGCTGTACATGCACTGTCTTCGTACATTACATGAATCAGAATCAATACGAAACACTTTAGACCAGAACAAAAATAGTAACAACTTTGTAATATAAGACGCTCAAAAAGGAAAAATGCATGCTGTGCATAGATTTCATACAGTCACAAAAACAAACAAACACAAAATGAACTTGAATTTTAAATCTCAGAGTGCCAGTTTTAAATCTCAGAGTACCAAAATATCAAAAGTTGCAGAACTATACACAATTCACACAAACTTCACCCATTATATAAAAAAAAAAAAATCCAATATAACTAACATAATTATCAACTAAAGTTTACAATATTACCTTGCAAATAAAACATAACAGATCACAAACTTATACAGCACACTTTTTTTGTCTCACTTCTAAACACTAATTTCACATGTACATTATAATGACAAAAAATAACCGATAACCTTAAAAATCCTGCATTATTTAATCAACAACAATCCATTTATCCTATTACCTGTTTACACAAATATAGTGGCTTAACAAACTTATAAAAATGAAGCAGGCATGTGGCACACAATTCAATTCACAAGTCAGAGTCCAGGAACATCTGGTAGCTGAGGTCAAAAATGGGGGTTATCAATTATCAGGGAGCTTCTGAATATACAGTCAATGTCTGGAGGACGGCCAGGAGGGGGTCCTACATTCAAGCACGTGTAGTGACCTGGTTGAGGGTGAGGAGCAATGTCTGGGGTTGGAGACATCACAGGTGTGGTAAGATGAAGACGACGGGCAGTAATCTTCTCGCCCCGTGGAAAGCGAGATGTACCTCCAGGAGTGGAGGCATTGGTGAAGGCACGGGGTTCACTGGATGCATCTGGGGGGCGCCCAGGAGGGTCATTGATCTTGATAATGCGAGGATGGTCGGGGGGCCCACTGTGTCGATGAGGAGTGGTAGTGCTACCAACACTAATGTTTAGAACATCCACAGGAAGCTCATCAGGGGGTGAGGTGTCCAAGGAACACTGGTTGACATCTGAAGATGGCTGACATGCTGGCCAGCCACAGAGATGACGAGGTGTGGCTAGGGCATCACAGGAATCATCGTCAGTGACATCAGGGATGGTGCCATTCATCTCAGGGGTGCGAATGATGGCTAGCTCAGACTGGGCTAGACACTGACGTGCAGGTTCAGCGTCCTGGGAACAGGGGCGTAGGCCTTTGCCTTGGTGGTGACAGTTGCTGGCTGGTGAAGGTTCGGTCACATCATCAGGGATGGATGAAGGTGGGTTGTACCGGGGAAGGCTGAGAGACATTGAAGGCGTACGGGACAGCCAAATATCTGCCTCTGATGTAGGATCAGGACCATAGGTGTACGAAGGTCCATCACCAATTGTGATGCGGCGCTTCGCGGGACGGATGGTAATGCCGTGTAACACTATGAACGGAATGCCTGCCTCAACTAAAACATCCGGAGAGTCAACAACTAACCCTTCAAAGAGAAATGCCTTCCCATCTCTTGTGAGTGTAAGGCACGTCCCTCCAATGATTGCATACGGTGAAGAACGGTCAACTGAATAAGCCTTGGAAGAGTCCGTTAAAACACCTCCAAGACTCTTAAACACTGAATAGCCAATCAAGTTCTGTGGAGAACCGCTGACAAGAGTAACCCGGACACTCTGTTGGCCATGGTCAAGATCAATGTAGGGAGACATACAGGCCTTTTCAGGCAACATTGAGGGACTAGCTACTGGAGACTGTGGCGACTGATCAACCCGGAAGTGGAACTCATCCGACTCCGATGAGCCACGATTACAGCAGTAAGAATTGTCTTGAAACCCTATTGACCTGTCTAAATCTGACATATCCTTTGCATCTCCAAGACTAGTACAGTCTGAATCAGCAACACATACCCTAGCAGACAAGCAGACGATATCTGTAGACAAAGCACTGTCATGAAAATCATCAAAACATTCATCAACTTCTGAGAAATCACATTCTAACTCTAGCTCATCATAATCGTCCAGATAATTGTCATATGGACACAGGGAATCAGAGAAGCCAAGGATGGACGCCGCTTGGCGAGCACATGTAATGATATCTCTTTCATGCTCTGGTAGGAATGAGCAATCACTGATGTGATGCTGGTTCGGGCGATTGGCCACGAGACATATTGGGCAACTGTGAACTGTATGTCTAACATTAGAACGACTGGACTCACTAACACTAAGACTACTCATACACATAGGGAGAGGATGTCTACTGCTACATGTACTGGGACCGACTGCATCATACCGAGTAGCATGCAATACTCTATCATCATGGGGACGAGGTTGGCTTGGGTCCCCAAAGGGCTCATCACAACTGTCATAACTATCATCATAATCGTCACAGAAATCATCATAATCAAGACCGACATAATCATCCTCAGTCATCCATTCATTGCTTTCATTTCTTTTGATTTGAATTGACTCAGAATCGCAAACACTGTAAGGTACCTGGTACATTGTACTTCTGGTTAGAATACTGGTAGGGGCGGCCTCTCTCTCGGGCCTGGGTGCGAGGTCGTTGCCTCAATAGGGGACAGGGAACAGCCATTCAGGGGCTATGTATGGGACTACAGCAGATGCGAGCAAACCATAACTACCTATCACGACACGTTTTGCCGAGCAACTGGCTGCCATATCATGCATAAAATCCATCGGTAATGAGGGAAGAGCAGGGTACTTTATCCCATGTAGCTGCCACCACGCCATTAAAAGAACATTGTTCGGGGATGGATAACCAGTCACAATAGTTAAGGTTTAAGCAATCTTTATTATGCTCACGCAACACAAACTGCCGGCCGAAAGGGGCGAAGGTTGTACAACAACAATATAACATACATCTCAAACACTGCCCATAAGAGGGCAGTATAACACACTGGCGTTGTGAAAAAAAAGCGTTTTAGATATCAATCGTATTGTATCGAATAGTAATGTATTGAATTTGATTTTGATTGATTTTTTTCTTCCAAAGTTAAGCATTAATAAGTTATATATATGCATATATATATATATATATATATATATATGGTTTTATGTGTATATGCATATAAATGAGGTACAACAAATGTGTACAGGTTAATAACACTTTTAAAGCTATAATAGATAATGATACTGCAGTGTTATTCTAAAGAACATTTCACTAACAGCGCACAATTTGCTCAAATGCTGTAATTCATGTTCTGATATTCTATTATTGAAAAAATTGACAATTCCGATATTAAACGATATACTACAATTTCAGTGTTTGTTTATTTTCAAAATGGGCACTGATGGGTCTATTTGCACAAATTATAAGTTAACGCCATAAATTGAGTAATTAAAAATGGTCGTAGTAAGCATTACCTTCCGAGGGACGGAGATATTTGGTTTGTAAATCTCGCTCTATCATAACCTGGCATGACAGGTAAGGGATTTCATCCAATTTCCGTACAGGGATTCCAGTCCAGAGGGACGGACTTGAGTGGGCGATTGCTGGCCTTCGAGCGTTACGTAGAGGCGACTGATCAGTTCTATCCGTACCCATCGACCGTAAGCGGGACCAGAAGACGGCGCAGTCCCGAACAGGAGCCGGGCCATCGTACGACGAGAGACACCACCAACAGCGGAACCGTTGATCAGCTCGGTACATGTGGGAATTCACGTAAGTATACATGTACAAAGTATCAGCTTGTTTTCATGTTCCATGTGCTGTTCATACCTGCATGATGTATTAATGAACTTACCCACCCTTGTTTTCGTATGTTATATAGGGCCTATACATAGGACGAGCAACTGTGCTCTCTCCGTGATTTCCACAAATGAGTCCAGTCGAACATACCCAATTATGTGTTGAAAAAATAAGATCAAAAAAAGTTTAGGAAGGGTGGAATAGTTCATTTTCGAAGTTTTTTTTTTTTGTGGACCTCAAGTGAATTTCCTCATGATAATCACTGTTTAGACTGTCTTATTATTATCATTTTATTTGGCAGAAGACAGACAATGGAAAATCAATCACAAAACTGGAAGTATTTAAGCGTTACAATGACATATTAAATATATATATATATATGTATATATATGAAATAAACATGACATTCCTATTATGATCATATACGGTGAAAGCATTGAACCCTGATACTGGTAGAAAGCAAAACAACGCGTACTTCTCCTATTTCAAGGGGATAAATCAAATGTGTACGTATAGTCCTGTCATTTAAGATGAAAGAATTTATACTGTTGAGTAAATGTCAGATTGGAGTGTACAAATCAATCACTATTTCATTCTAATTCATCGTCCCTAGGATCATTCGTGATTGACCTTAATCTTGATATCAATCGTTACAGTTTCAGATCGGCTTCGCATGGTATACAAGTCAACGGGAAACCAGGGCATGTTTACAAAGGACGCCATGATTGCTGTTTGCCAACACGACAATGACAATTATCGCACACAAGACACTTTTAACGAGACTTGTGACCTTCTAGACACAAATGGGGATTGTTGTCCGACCTTGTCACTGGGTCATCTTACAGCTCTCATTACTGGAAAGGACTTCTGTGTGGATATAGATGAGGAAGACGTATTGCTGGTTCAAGAGCTGCTCGGAGAATGTGTCGAGAGTTACACGGCAGGATGTTTTGCGGACGATCGCAACTGCACTGATTTACCAGCAAACTGCTCATCTCATGGCTCTATTGTTTACATCATACTCCATTATCTCACTCCAGCCGACTTCCTCACGTCTGTGACAGATGGAAGCTTTGATCTTCAATTTGCTATGTCTTTGCCTCCTCTCGACTACGCAAGCAACCAAACTCGCTCCTTTTATGATGGTCATATGGGTGGTTCATCCCTAAGCAGTGAGGCGGTAGGCGTTGTCGCCATCGGTGCGGGATTTAAGATCGATCTTTTCCGCGAGTATATATTATCTGACTCGGTCTTCATCGGCGTTGGATGTGCACTTGTAGTTCTCATCATTTGGATTTACGTAGGCTCATTCTTCATCACATCAATGACAATCGTCGGTATGCTCATGTCTGTACTCGTTGCCTACTTCCTCTATAAGACCGTTTTTAGACTACCTTTCTTCCCCTACATTAACATCCTGGCTACTGTACTGATAATCGGCATCGGAGCCGACGATTGTTTCGTCTTCGTGGACATCTGGAAACTCACGGAGAATAATACTGTAAATCGGGGCAAGAATCTAGAGAGCGTTTTTCGTGAGACTCTCAGGCATGCCTCGGCCACTATGTTTGTCACCAGTCTTACCACGTCGTCAGCTCTCTACGCAGGCATTGTTAATTCAATCACTGCTATTCGTTGTTTCTCTGTCTTTGCTGGCACAGCCATCTTAGTGAACTTTATTCTGACACTGACCTGGATACCTGCAGCCGTGGTAATTCATGACAAATATTTTCTCAATAAATCAGGAAACAGAACTGCAACCGACAACAAATGCCTGACATGTTGGTTTTCGGTTGGGGAGCTTTACAATGGCTTCGCGAAGACCGGCAACAAGCTTTTCCTCGTGTATTTGCCGATCGTCATCAGCAAGTTTCGACTGTTGTGCATTATCATCCTCTCCGGACTTGGCATCGGTGCCATCTGTGTTGTGTACGTTGCGCCAGGCTTACGGTTGCCATCTCAGTCCCACTTCCAAGTATTCAGGACCAGCCATATTCTGGAACAGTATGACCAGGTATACAGACCAACGTTTGCCTTTGAAAGTGACCTCGTCAACTACATGCCAGCGTTCATTGTGTGGGGCATAGAACCATTGGACAACGGAAACCACTGGGACCCAGATTCAAAGGGAATTACAGTCATGGATCACACCTTTAATCTTTCATCGGAAACACACCAGGAGTGGATGTACAACCTTTGTGCCGATTTCCGCAATTCCACTTTTCACAACAGCGAAGTGAATTCCACGTCTGAATATTGCTTCGTGGATTCCTTTCGAGACTTCATGGAAGGCCCTTGTATAAACCCTGTGACTGGAGGGGACCTCTCCCCTTGCTGCGGCCAGACAAACTTCCCATACTCTGCCAATAATTTCAGACAATGCGTCATCTTGTATCATGAAGTGCGATGCCAATTATCAACCTGTGATTACACATCTCCAGGACTACGCTTCGATGCAGATGACAGCATTGTTGCCATGAACATTTATTTCTTGACAAATACAGAGGAATCCCAGGACTACGCTGCCATGGACCGGTTTTGGTCGGACATGAATACCTGGGTTGAAAATCAAATGAAAACTGCTCCCGAGGGACTGAGGAATGGATGGTTTATCAGTACTGGTACAAGACAACTTTACTTCTTCGATTTACAGCGTGGACTAGCTCTTGGAACCCCACTCTCCATAGGCCTGTCGCTAGCCATTGCTGCCTGCGTCTTGCTGTTGACGATTCGAAACTTCCTGGTCACTGTCTACGCCATGTTCACTATCGCTTGCGCCGTCTTTGTCGTCGTCGGCTCGGTAGTCCTTCTCGGTTGGGAACTTAATATCTTTGAGTCTATAATCATATCGCTAGCCGTTGGTCTCTCAGTGGACTTCACGATTCACTACGGAGTCTCATACCGCCAAGCAACCGCGACCGACAAGGAGTCGCGCTCAATATACGCACTGAGCTCTGTCGGTGCTGCTATTACATTGGCGGCTCTCACCACGTTTGTTGCAGGTGCGTTGATGATGCCTTCCGTGGTACTCAGCTATCTACAGCTTGGAACTTTTCTAATGCTTGTCATGACACTGAGCTGGGTTTACGGAACATTCCTGTTTATATCGCTCTGCTACACCATAGGTCCTGAAGGGACATTCGCACAGTTCTCCAGAGATTGTTGTCGTAAGACCCCATCAAATCGCAGACTAAACTCAGTCCACATAGAGAAACCTCCGAGAGGGCATGAAGAAATATGTGTAAACGAGAATAAAGTCGACATAAGTGGTACAGGAGTGCATGCTTGGCAAGACTGCGTGGAAACAAAAAGCAATCACCATTTCAGCATCGGGAATACACGAAGAGAATTCGACAGCAGTAAAAGAACTGTAATCTTCCCCGTGGATCGGCAAACCGAAGGAACCGATGCCACAATAAAGCACTCCGTAGACGATGGGATGGACAGAGAGGGTCCGCAAGAATTCTCGGAGACAACTGCACCGATAGCTAACGGTAAAATCGATACCGTTGATAACAATAATCTCGGAAGTAGATGTTCAATAAAAGTTGTCGATGTATAACAGGAAGAAACTGAGCACTTCAGACTAGTGATGAAATATGTTTGTATCTTGTCGAAACATCCCTTGGGTAATGTAGCATATTTCCGAATCTAGACTTCAGGTTGCTGTAACAACAGTATAGAACTGAGCAGAACTATTCTTTGTTTCACTTTAATCAGGAATTGTACATAGCAAGCTTTCCTATCAAACTTTATCCACATTATGCTCGATTTTCCAATCTACCGAAGAGACGAGAAACGATTAACATTAATGAAATATTACTGACGTAAAGAATGATTTTCTCAAAATGAAAAGGAGGTATCCATGCTTTAGAAGATGCTTATGACTAGATGGTGTCTGTCCTTATTAGACATTTTATAACAATATGCTGAAGGTTGTTTCATTTTAAAGGTGTGCAATAGTGTCGATTCTTTTGCAATAGCTATCAGTTCTTTGTTGTTATTGTGTTTTAGTTTGCGTGAGATTGTGAGGCAGATTAAGTTAGAAATTGTGTGTCGCCCATCACTGTTGAAAGGAAAAACAAATGATATTACGTAATTTTGCGCTAAATATTATTAATCGTTCATTATCGGTGCATAGGTCTTCCTAATGTCGAGTCGAATTTGACAAGACTAGTATGATTATGATGATGGTAATAGTGACTTAAAGGATAAAATTAAAGATGTTATTAATACAGAGGACATGTCTTGAAGTGGTTATTGCTTCAATAGTGTTTTGATAGTTAGAAAAACATTTTATTAAAAATCTTGATTAATTTAATCTATAAAAAGAGGAACTTTGACTACAAGTTGTGTGTCAGCCAGAGTCATGAAATAAAAATCGTGACTTCCAAGTACTGGATGCTGTCACGACGCGTATCGCGTTTCGTAAAAAAACAAACAAACAAACAAACAAACAAAAAAAAAAAAAAAAAACAAAACAAAAACAGAAAAAAAGTGAGCTACTGGGACATTGCCCCGAACTCCTGCCATAATTTTGACGAAGGGCACGTATACAGGGCACGTATACAATCAATGACAATATGGGCATTATAACTTACTTCTTCTTTTTTTAAAGCGAAAATGCAAAATATTCAGAAAATGTAACACGGATTATTTCCCCCCTAAAATCATGACATCACACATAAGTACGCACATACATACATGCATACTCGCATGCACACATAACATTGAGATCAACAGTGTATTGAGGAGATCCTAAAATGTCAAATCTGCCCTCTTAAAGATAAAGATATAACGTAGCAAGATTGTGAGTGTATTTCACGCAGTGGATATAATTGTGAACATATTGTTTCTTCCATTGATTTTTTTTTCTGTCAAGAGTACTTCAAATACAAATATTGAATTTCCCCTTCAATGAAAGGGGGTTACCGTTATGTATGTATGTATGTTTGTATGTATGTATATACATATATATATATATATATATATATATATATATATGAAGGGTTTGTTTGCAAAAACCGATAAGTCCATTTTTGAAGATTTTGAGTACGATCTCTGTCATAAAGTACAAAATAATACCTTTTAAATGATATATTGGTCACTACATATAAAGGTATATTTTTTAAGTTATGGTCAAAAAAAGCAAAGATTCTCTTATTATTCTCTTTATTTTTCTTGACCTTTAATCGCAAATATCTCCATTTGGCAAATATGGACTTATCGGTTTTTGCAAACAAACTCTTCATATATATATATATATATATATATATATATATATATATAATGAGGGGTTAGTCCACTTATTGGACCCATCACACAAATGATGAAAGGAAATGATTGTAACGCATTAATAGCATCCAACAACTTTTAATGGTTGCACCAACTTTTCGACGCCTCACAGGTCTTCTTCAGGGTTTCCGACCCACATTAAAATGTTGTTGGACGCTAATGATGCATTACAGTCTTTTTCTTTCATCAACATGTATCTATCTATCTATTTATCTATCTATCTTTATATATTATATATATATATATATACATATGTATACATTTTATATATATATATATATATATATATATATATATATATTATGCATGAAATGCATACGTACATAATAATACTATAATACAATATGAACTCACACGAAAGACACTATAGCAGCATACTTGTAAACATGACACTCAAAACCCGTCTCTTGACAAAGACCAAGCTGGTCAAAGGCACCAAGGAGTAAATGATCTGATAGAGTATCATCCCGGTTTCACCTATAAATTGCCGTGATGCTGTCCTCACACAACAATTTCTTAATGTATTTTTGAAGTGAATGAGAAGATCATAAAAATGCAGATTTTTTTTTTTTTTACGAATGTAAACGCAAGTGAATTCATGCAGTCGACAAAGTATCAAGCCTTAATCGAGTATTTGATTAAAATTTTACAAATGAGACGTTGACACATTGTATGCAATTGTTGTGACATGAAATTGATAATCTCCATTCAAAAGTAAATGACTGATAGCAAGTTCCTGCCGCATGTAAATGCAGACATTGTAACGGGTTGTATGAATGCATGAGATTACCATAGTAAAATTGTCCATATAGGTATATGGATAATTATTCATAATGACATAAGAAGTTCAGATGGAAAATCTGTGGTAAATTAAGTGAAGCGTGGATATATTGACATGATGAGTCTATATGAACAAATCAATATAATGCAATGTGGACAGTTCCTGGAGATCTTATTGGTAAACCTCCAAGCTGAAAGCGTTGATACAATTGGTCCATGTTTCTGCACATCTAGATGATTATCTTCATGAATACGTTGAAAAAAACAACAACAACAAATCTTTGCTTTGACGGCCCTCTTGATTAAGATAATAGCATGTAAGAATACAGAGGTAACATCTCACCTCTACGTAAGAAATTTGTTCTGTATGTTCTATCCACTGTAATATCAAATTACGATTACTGATCTGTATAAAACCTTGGTAGCAAAGAGAACATTGTCACAATAAGTTATTATTCAAGGTAGCATAACTGTAGAATTCCGATCTATCAAGAACACAAAGAAAATGTAATTGATATTATTGATATTTTCTTTCTGTTTGGCTGACACAAATACATTCCCTGGAAACTGGCATACGCAAAAATATATTTTTCGCGAGCGTAAAATGAGGGGAAATTGCAAAAAGACTTTCATAAATGCGACCCAAAACAGATTTGGATTTGTTTGCTTCAAAAAGCCATTATTATCTGAGAAGGCAAAGTTCATGTGACTGCTAAAAAATCCACGTCAGGAAGCAACATGAACAACACGCAGCAATTGTGTGGGTATATAGAGCGGAGACAATGGGAATCTGTTATCGGCCCAGAACCCCAGGTACAGGCCGTCAGAGTCAGCCCAAGAGCAGCAGAGTACAGAGATATGAACATGGTCAGTATGTGTACATGAGATCGAAATACAGTATCTCAATCTTGGAAGCACATGCGAACATGTTTTGAATGATGTTGTGGGTGCAGCATACTCCCACAGGAAAACTCGCACGGGAAAGAAACAAGAGCCCAAGGAGTCCCGCCCGCGATTCATTGGACCCTTGGGGGCCCCTCGTCAGAAATGGCGCCCATCTGTACGGATATACTCTGTCACACTAGCGATAATACCTTCAAAGGTTTGGAAAAAATAAAAATCTGACGCTGCATTCTCCAAGAAGTACATAAAATGTGAAAAGTGGACCCTAGTTTATAGTTCCCCTCCCCAACAGGGCCCATACGCCTGGATCTGCCATGAACAATTTGAAACAGCAGTGACCAGCCTTCTTACTTATAGCAATGATTGGCTTATCATTTCTTTTTTTTTTACCAGAAGAAGGTTTGTAAAGATTCCTTAGTATATATGAATATATATATATATATATATATATATATATATATATATATATATGAATATATATATTCATGTGTGTGTGCGTGTGTGTGTGCGTGTGTGTGTGGCTGCAGACAATTGTCTCTTTAGTAGAAATATTACAAAATGTATGGCATCGCTTAGACTTTGTTTGAATTAATATTAAAATGTTGAAAATACAAAATAGGAGAGAGACCAGGAAAGATGGGGCTGGTTACAGAGATTAGCAAACGAAAGGGGAAGACGCGAAAGGGAAATGTTTAGCACAACTTACTAACGCCAGTCAGGGAAGATATGGCTGAGAGTATGGGAATGTTGGTGTATACGGATGTGCATTCATGTATGTAGGCCCTATGTAAGTGCAAACTGTACCTGTGACAATATCTTGGTGGTCTTGTATGATAAATCCTTCAAGTTTGTACATGTTTACTTTGTGCAGACGGGTGCTCCAGAACAATTAAAAACTTATCCTTTCGTTTCTGTGATGAATCTGAATGCAAGGCCTTGAGAGGGAAAGAAAAGTTTACCTAGGGGCTAGAGCAATTTTTTCCGGGAAATTCCCTTGCTGAATTTCAGCGTTTGTCGACTTCCTCTAGGTTTGATTGAAAAGAAATAAACGCTAGACATTTGTTTGGTACATTCATGATGCCTTCTCAATCACTTAATTACCCTGTATGGGACAGAACATACAAATCATGAAAAGGGAGGGCCGACACGTGGACGCCTCACAATGCATATTGTAAAATGAATCACCTCACCAACAGTCTTCATTCGTAAAGAGCAGAGTGTATTCAACTAGTAGTCAGTCACACACACACACACATACATACACACACACGATGATGAGGATACCAAACCCTTGGTGGTACGTGTTTCGCCCTACACACTAAAAACTAGCGGTACAATTGGGGTAGGCGTTTCCGCCTGCGTACCCGTATCGGGCTTGTGAGCAAGTAAGTTCGTCTAGGGGTACTCGTCGGTACTGGAACGGGTAGGCATTCTTGAGGGTAGGTGTTCCTACTTGTCGGTACCGTGAATAGTCTTGACACAAAGACCAATTATGCATGTACATGTTACATTACATCTTGGTAGTGGATACAACGGTTATGTCAAAGTACACATTTTGCATATTTCGGTATACCTAAAACTTGCAAGTACCGTGTTTCGTCAAGACAAAGTGTCAATACACCTGCAATCTTGGAAATGTTTTTTTCGGGGGCTTTACGGTTGTTAAAATCACGTTCTGATAACGAGAATACCTACCGCCAAACTAGTTGACCAATAAGCGAAAAGAAGGAAATCAATTCCTGCGATTATCAAAAATCAGCGTTATTTTCTGAATGATATACTCAATTAATTAATGTAATTGCATAAAAAATTGCTAAAAATGTTTGCAAAATAATCGTTTATGATATATTTACTTAAAAATTTACGTATGATTATTTTAGTTATTCTTTTTTTCGTCATCTGTACAACTCGCTAAGTTGGCCACTCACCCTTGTAAAAAAGTACCATTAAGTACCATGGTATTACTATGGTATTACCATGGTATTACCATAGTAACCATGGTAAATTCATTTGTACCATAGTACTACCATAGTACTACCACAGAAGTACCGTACGGAATAGGAAAGTACTATTTGAAAATATAGAAGTACCATAATGTACCATAGTACTACCATGAATGTACCATAGATGTTACGGTATTACAATGAAATTACAATATTTATTATATGGTTGATGTTTTACTGAACAGAGTGCCATCCTCACACGTGATACTTTCATGGTTCTCCATAGTACTTTCATGGTTCTCTGTGATACTTTCATAGTACTCCATGGTACTCTTGGACATTTTCATTGCACTTTGTGGTACTTTCACAGTTCTCTATGGTACTTTCATGGTACCTTATGGTACTTGTTTGACTGGCAAATGGTACTGCTACCATAATCTTGCAAAGTTGACTTGCCCCAAGAAAGTCAAAAACATTGAAAATGATAATTTCCTCTTTAATAATCTAATCACTTAAGCTTGGCCTTTCATAGCATTGGAATACTGTTACAAGTGATTCTGTAGTTTGCAAAAACTATGAATTAGGCATTAAACAGCCTAAAGATTTCCACATTTTTCCTCATTGTTTTATTACATTTTACTTGCCTATGGGTAAGTGAATTTCTTCATTTTAATTTGTTCACTTGCCCGACATAAGATTTTACTAGCCCCGGGAAAGTGTGCAAGTGATTGTGTCAGGCCCTGTTTTACTTCAAATAGTTGAAATGCGCGCAACTCGAAGGATTTCTTCAAGTCCCTTTCGATTTGACTTAGGCAAGGTTTACTGTACTTTATCAACTGGGTTGGATGCGTGAAATCAAGTTTTCCCCTTTGAGTGAAATGTATGAGTACAAGACCCACGAGAGTCTTGTTATTTGTTGCTTAGATACAGTTGCATAATTGAAATGCACTTTTCTTAATATGTATGTGTGTGTGTAATTCTAAGGCCAGGATTACGGGAATTACCATGAGTATTGTAACTTTGTGTGCTAAATGAAACACCAGTATTATGTGCCAACTGCCAAGTGCCACCAAAGTATTCACTGTGTTCTATTTGTCATGAAATCATTCAAAATATCAAATCTTGTTTTTCTGCAGTTGTATTACAACGTTAAAGTAAGTCTTTATTAAAAACAGAAAATTACTTTTTTTTTGGTTTGTGGATTATTTTGCAGATTCCTAAGGACTGTTGCTGTCTGTGTTGATTTTGAAACTGCTCATGGTGTGATGTTGGTGAAACCATCATATCTTATCGTACAGTGCATGCTTTCATCCACCTCATTCGCCAATCTCCTTTGTGCAATTATACATTAAGAAAAGAATTATTAAGTTCGAAATGCCAGTTTTCCTCAAAGAATCCTAATGAGTGGACCTGCATGAGGTTGATGAATGCATGATTTAAGGTTGTAGTAGCTCAACATTTGTCTACTAGTATCTATTATGATAATGCATGAAGAGGATATGCATACAGTGCATATTTTTTGTTGTAGTTGTAGATACAGTGTGATATGCAGTGTGCATAAAGACACATACACTGCTGTAGATTTTTTCTAACACACACATACACAGTTACAAGTGTACATAGCTTTTCAACATCTACTGTAGATGGTTGCTTATTTGTGTGTATACATTGTACAGGCATTGCAGGCTAGACGTACCCTGGATGCCCAGGGGTCCGTTTCATGAAGCTATCACATAAAAGCTATCACATAAATCTTAAAATGGCCAAGCCGCTCCTAAGCTAGGAGAGACTTTCACAGAGAAGCAAAAACCATTTCACGAAGTCTCTCCTAAGCTATGAGAGACTTTAATTTTTTCAATCGTCATGTTCGAGGGTAATAGTAATTAACATATCATTAGCATATCATTAACTTTTTCTCCCTATTGTGTTACATGCGTTGAGCACTCGCTACGTATAGACATAGCACGTATACACACAGTGTATACAGCGCAGAGGCAACAGATCTACGACGGAGGCAGGATCCTAGAGGCTAAGTTGCATTCTACACCGCTACCAGTACATATTTCTATTAGTGAGTATATTTAAAGCTGTCTACAATTGAAAAGTAATGCATGTGGATTCATAATGTGATATTATTTGGATATATTTTTGTTCGAATCTTCTACAATTCTCCAAAGGGCTAGCTAGATGTAGATCTAATCTTACCGGTAGTAGCGTTATCACAATAGTCCCACGTAGGCACATCGCCGTTTGTTTGAATGACCAAATGGCCAGCGCTGAGTTAGGTAGTTTGTTACTTAGCATGGTAGGGTCTACTACGTACTACAACTTCTACAAGTAATAGTGAAATGTTTGTGGGTTGATTTTTATGATATATTTAGCGTGCAGATATTTCATGAGAGAAATTGCCCGATTTGTTCATGTATGGGTGAATTGCAGGTAACTTAAGGCCTGAATAGTGAAGGGATTGAATAAGAAACCGGAATTTACGGAAATTTCATAAGAATTGGTCTGCATTTTATTATCAATATTATTAGGCCTAGGCCTAGGCATATATTTTTGAAGACGTGTCTAACATTGAATAATTACACTGTCACTAGCTGTGTGGATAGTATTCAGAAGTGATACAAATTTTCCGTTTTGTGTCAAATCGACAGGAAAAATCTGTGTTGTTTTTTTTTTTTCAGTCTAGAAAATCTAGGTTATTTTATCCAACAGAATTATGGGCCTAGCCTAAGCCTAAATGTTTTTTTAGGCCCTAACGTGAACTTATAGCGTTAGCATTTACACTACAGAGAACCAGCTGTAAGTTACCTGTGTCATTGTTACGTTTACAAGTCCTAATGTTACTGTCTAACGTTACTATAGGTCTACAACAAAAACTTGTAAAATACTAGGGGTTAGGGGTTATAATAACAGCGACCAGCCCGAACGCGAAGCACTGTGTACAACTAACAGGGAGTGCCCTGGGGTTAGGGCAGGTAGTACTATCTGGAGAGTCCGACAGTGGTTAGACTAACTAGATCTAGTAGTAGTAGTAGGGCCTAGTAGTAGTACATAGATCCAGGTCTACACAGAATATGAATTGGAAACCATGGTTCAGATCTTGGTTCAGACTTGAAAGCTATCTTCCACAATTCTAAGTGCATACAGCACTGTAATCGCAATGCATGTGTCACAATAAGATAGAGAATGATGTTTACCTAAATTCATTGGTATGGAACCTCTAGAATTCTACTGCCATACTACCAGGTGTCTATAGATCTAGAATCCAGTGGTATAGTGATCCTGAGTAGCACCTACTGACCTAGATACTACTTAACCAGTGTATACCAAAAGTATAACCAGACTAGACCGTTAGCCTTGGTATTCTTAAACATATTATCATTAACATAAGTAGGCCTATCACTCATCAGTAAGGAAGTTAATAGGTCTTCTAAATAGTGCTATCTATCTAGGCAGTTAGTAGATTCTATAGGTCCATACTCCGATGCTAGTACCGCTTACACAACTTCTTTTAGCAATTTAATTGATGATGATGACATGACAACAGTTGATGATCAGAGTCAGACTGTGGCTGCATCTCAGGCTGTAACTGTGATCAACCCGAATGTGAAGCCACAGTACAGCTGGTCCTACCAGATCTTAGGTAGATGTAGACCTTGCAACGTGGATGCCTATCGACAAGATCTAGAACCTCAAGAAGTCATAATACCCCAAACTATAGGCTTACACATGTTGAATTGAGACAACTCAAATACTAGTAGTATGTCTTTTAATCATCCCCCCAAAAATAATAATATAAGGTCCTTTATATTAAACTGCAAAAACATGTGAACTGATTTCAAATTTCATGCAGATTCTAGATATTGTGTGTAAAATCTTGTATAATCAAACAACAGTTTGAAAACACACTTTTTATTTTGTATTCACATTTTTAATTATAATGTTAGATATGGAACATCATTCAGACTGCTACAATCCGACTTCTGCATCTCATAAAGCCCAGAGTCAGTTGCTGAACTTCACTGAACACAGAACCAAACTGCTGAACTTCCATCTTCTCCACAGCTAGACTGCTACTGAACTTCGTCGAGACTTATCTACCAGCATGGTCACCTTCAACAGAATGCAAGTATTTTAGCTTATAATAGTACTATTTTAGCAGACAACATATCTGTATATTTTCAAATACTACAATTGCAACATTATTTACATTTGGACATCAAATTCTCTCTGGATTTTTAGTTGAATAGTGTTAGACAGGAAATATTGAAAACAATGTTTGCTGTAATGTCCATCTTGGTAATTGAAAACAAACATTCTTATCCAGTGAATAGTGACCCTTCTAGAAACAACTGTTTTTTGCATTTTTTTTTATTTCACTATCTGTAGAATATTACATACTGATCCAATTGAAAAGAGATAATTCATGGAGGGGGGGGGGGGTACCTGCATGTCTACATGTATCAAGCTCCTGAAACAAACTTTAGCAGTCACGTTATCTTAATATTGTAGGCCCTACTATGATTGTTTATTTACCCTCTCCTTTTCTAGTATCAAAACAACCTCATGCTCTTACAATGTTTGAAACAAGAATATATGACATAGCTAATCATTTTAAACTGTGAAAAGTCCTATTTACAGCTTATGGATCAGTAGATACTAGTGAATTCAGTCTTTCAAAATCAATGGTAGGGCTTTTCAATTTGATTGCTATAGCTTGTTATAGCAAAGGCAAAGCACCCATCTCTAACATACTTTCTAATGTCCCATGTCCTGCACTATTGTTTTGTTTGTAAGATGTTAACTGTTCTTGTATATTGAATAAACTCCAAACAGCCAAGAACCAGACAACATGTGAACTTCATCCACTTCAGAGTTAAGGACTGGGGGCAAGATGCAAATGGAAAAGTCAAGTGACAGTGTCATGGATATTCCACCATCTTCATTTGGTGTGTTAAATGATTATTTTTAGCTATTGAAGCAAGTTGAGAAATCATGTTATCTTGATCATCTACAGTTGGCAGCAAAATTAGTCAACCCCTCTCTTGCATGTTGGACACTCTGGCATAATGAATTACATTATAACTGAGATTATTTCTAAATCATACAAGTGGTGATCAGATAGTTTGCTACAAGTAAAAAACAGATCAGTAGCCTTTGATTTGCATATAGTTACAAACTTTGATCATTCATGTATAAAGAGATATGGTCCAGTAGGCACATTTATGGTCATTTTCAGTCCTTTCAGTGATCACTGAAATGCTTCGTTGAATATGGTTTCACTCAATGTTTTGATAGGTGACACAATATGATGGAATTTGATGTAGGATTCTTAATATTTGAATTGGCATTTTTCATTGTACAAAAATATTTAAATGAACTAATTTCTAGTGAAAGTTGCCACCTAGAGTTTGTACAGAGGTTTAGCCATGATATTAATAATTCAAAGTTTAAGTCATGTCACAATGAATATAACCCAATGAAATGCTAAGAGTTATGTATAGAATGGCAAGATACTATTTAAAATTCCATAAAAACAAAAGAAATTAATCATTATCATCAGACCATAACACGTCATGCTTCAGTGATCACAGAAAGGTCTGAAATGACCATAATGTACTCATTTGACCTTATCTCTTCATGCATGAATGATCAAAGTTTCTAACTATATGCAAATCAAAGATTATTGATCAGGTAGGCATTTGTCATAAACTATCTGTTCACCATTTTGTATATGATTTAGTAATTGTAATGTTATTTATTTTGCCATAGTGTCCATAATGCAAGGGGGTTTAATAATTCTGCTGCCAACTGAATAAAGTGAATGCTTGTTATTAATTTCCCCTCTCATTCATTACTAAAATTACTTCATACTCTTACAATTTGCTAACAGGGGCTCGTTACATAGTGATTCAAACTTTGAAAACTGGCAATTACAACTTGTCGTTCACATAATATATCTTACAAAATTGATATTCATTAATGAACATTCTGTTGTTATTGCTTGTTTTAATAAAGATGTACACTCATCTCAAATATTTTCCAACTATCCCATTTGTGCATCCGATGTTTCTGTTTGTATGGTATTTAACTGTTCTTATATTTGCACACCCAAAGGCCTGAAGAGAGCTGAACCTCACCAAGCCCTTGGGACTGTCAACTGCAGCTGAACTTCACCCAGGTCAGAGTCAGACTGCAATTGGACTACGAACTGTATAGCAGCATCTTATCTACGACAGAACACAGGTATGCATTTCTCAAATTAAACTTGAAAGTATAAAGATTTTACAAAATAAACAACTTGAATAACAGTTGAAAAAAGGCAACCTCTGTTGATGACATATCAGTTACAGGTAATTCGGTCTTTCTTATTTTAGGAATTATTGTAGACTTGGTGGACAAACAATGTCACCTCTATATGTGAACTGTTCCACACGAGAAATGAAGAAATTAGTGCATTCATACACCCCAGTTGGGAGTTGATTTAATGTTTATGTCTATATCAGCCACAATTGGGACTTCAGTACGGCTCACAAGAGTTGATTAATGCACTGACATAGCAATGCAGCTGACTTGTTGCATAACCCATTGAATCATCTTTCTGTTTATTTTGGAACTCCCAGCTTGCCTGACATAAGTTATAATCCTTTCTAAAAAAAAGTCAAATAAGTCTCTACTGACATGAATGAATGACATTATGTCAGATGAGTGTTTTAAGTCACAATCACATTTTCATTTTGAGTCTGTGTCACACCTTTTTTGTTCATCAGGAAGAATCCGATACACTAATTCTTGTGTATGACAACCCAGACAATTTTCTATGTTTTTTTTTTCCTTGATGCTGTTAAACTGTTGCTAATATACTGTATATGAAATTGCTGACAAGCAGCTCTGTGTAATGATATGTGTGGTAGTCGTGTGTGTATTCATTCAACTGTACACCCACATGTTACCACTCTGTATAATGTCAGGGAGAGGGGATGTGATTTGCATGTCACAAAATTTCAGTATGTAACCAGTATTGTTTATTTTTCCATTTTCTATTTCTTTTGTCCTTTCTTTCTTTTTTCTTTCATATAGATTCTCAAGGCATGGATCTTGCCAAAGGTGATGCAGACAGGTTGAATATAACATATGTTGGTTTTGACCGCTGTGGATTCAATCCTTCAAAAATTAATGGTATACAATGTATACATTTTTTTTTGGGGGGGGGGTGGCTGCATTAGATGTGAGGATCTGACATGTACCTGCAGCACTGTAATGAAAGTCATGAATGCAAATGTCATGGTGATTTTGTAATAGATCCTTATGACAAAAGCTTCTTGCACAACAAAAATTCCTAAAATGGAGTGCGAATATTATGTCTTTCAGGACATCATTTGGAAAATAAGAATAGGTCTATTGTCGCTAGACCTACACACATGATAGATTTTCAAATTTTATGCACTTGCTGCCAATGACATGAGTAATGTTACAGAACCTAACAACATCTTGATTGTTTTCTGTCTGCTTTTCTATTTTGTGTTCACATAATTGGCATGTTCAATTTCAACTTTATCTGATAATCCCTTCATTATTGTTGCTGTAGAGTTTTATATCCTGGTTTTTGTCCCATTTATTGCACAGAACATAGCTAGGTAAGATAGACCGCATACTTCAGAACCTATTTGCTAGCTATGCTTTTGCAGAGTGTGTGCTTTCTTTCTAATATTCAAATACATAGGAGAGTCCATCTGAATTCAGTTGTACATCATTTTAAAACTGAGAGTGTGCTCTTTCAGAAACAGGATTGGCCCTTTTTTTTTGCAAGATACTAAGAAACCACTATTGAAGTGCTACAGACATTAATTCAAAGAAGAATTCAATGTTTATTTGACGAAAATTAGTTTTGAAATGGTTGAGATATCCAAAAGCAGAGTAAAACAAAGCGATTCTAGTAAAAGGTTGGTTCCACCTATTATTAGGATTCCTTTATTTTGGATATCTCAAACATTTCAAAACCAATTTTCATCAAATAAACATTGAATTCTTCTTTGAATTAATGGTCTTTCATATTTCATAAGAGGTTTCTTATTATATCACCCCTCCTCCCCCCCCCCCCCAAAAAAAAAAAAGAAATGTTATCAATCTGAAACCAGGTCTCAACCAAAACTTTACCAGCCCTTTAACCAGAAATCCATGTTTGGTGACTTTCTGTTGATATTGTGATACAGAGTCACAATTGCAGTGTTAGATATGAAGCTGCAATCAGACTATTGCAGTCTGACTGCTGAACTTCACTGAGTTTTGTCATAGACGAGTCCATAGGTGATGGCATAAGTGCTTTGCCAGGTACATGTATTAACCAAACCAGAAATGAGAAAAATCCCCCTTCAAAAGAAAAAGCAAAAACATTACAATACAAAACAGAACAGAACAATTAAGCGTGCAAAACGATTCAGTGAAAAGCAAATGGGTGAATTGAAGCACTCTGAAAAAAAAGAAAGATTTATAGGCCTTGTAAAGTGTAAGAAAGCATTTTAAAATGGATAAATGCAAATTCTGTATCAGTCAGCACATAAGAGTCTGATTTCTGATCTTTGATGATTAAAAGCTATTGTGCAGTAGACAAGGTCATTATAATTAGTATTAATATCATAATTAATATTCTGATATAGGGAACCTTAGAGTGCAAAGAAGGTGGATTGCAACACATATTATTTTATGCTTACAAAATATTTGCAATGATAGCATTGTGTGAAGTTCAATTGCTTTCATAATTTGATTAATAAACCATGAAAATAATGCAAATGATTATGAAAGATCTGTCGATGTATAAGTGATCCAAACATAAATACATCAGTGAACATTGCAGTGCATTGTTTTTATGCCTCCGCCACGAAGTGCTGCCAGAGGCATTATGTTTTCGAGTTGTCCGTCCGTCTGTCCTTCTGTCCGTCCGTCCGTTCTTCCGTCCGTCCGTCCGTCCGTCCGTCCTTCTGTCCGTCCGTAATGAATTTTGTGGCAAGCGTAACTAAAAAACATTTTGAGGTATCCTAATGAAACTTGGCATGTATGTGTATTAGGGGGTGAAGTTGTGCCTATCAACTTTTGGGTGCACATGCTCAAGGTCAAAGGTCAAAAGGTCAAGGTCAAATACATAAAATTTAACTATTTCCACCATATCTCTGCAATGCCTGAAGATATTTTCTGGAAACTTAGTGTATTCATGTATTACCCAATTAAGATTCTCTGGTGAAAGTCTGTGGTCATGAGGTCAAAGGTCAAAAGGTCAATTAAAAATATTAAAACTTCACTTTTTTCTCCGTACCTTGGAAATTGTTCGAGGTATCTTCATGGAACATACATGTACTGACTGGCAGTGATTATCTAGACAATTTTGGGTTCATGGGGTCAAAGGTCAGGAGTCAAAACGTCAAGGGCAACACTTCAAAATTTTACTATTTCCCTCATGTTTATGCAATGCCAGCAGGATTATTTTTTTACACTTGGTGTATGCATGTATAACCTAATAGAGATTCTCTGGAAAGATCTCTTTTTTTTTTTTTGCCTCAAAGGTCAAAAGGTCAAAGATCAAGTGAAAATGCTGAACTAAGTTTTTCCTCCATGTCTCGGAAGTGGCTCAAGTTATTTTTAAACTTTCTACATATTTACGCATGTTCTGCCTGACAGGGATTATCTTATGAATTTTAGGGTCAAAGGCCAGATGAAAATGGTAACAATTTACTATTCAATACAGAAATTGAACTTTTTCTCCATACCTTGGAAATTACTCAATGCATAAACGTATGAATTGGTCAAAGTCAAGTTAAAGTCCTTAAATCCCAAATACATGCTCTCCTATTCATCCAATTAAACCTAGGTCAAGGAAGGTGAACATTCAACACATTTGTGACAAACTTGTCATTTTAATATTTAGCCATTTTTGTGAAAATGTAATCACACATTGTCCACATGCACTATCTAGACCTATTAGGAGAATCATGCATCATGGCGGAGGCATACCAGTCGCCATAGCGACATTTCTAGTTGTTATTATTTCCAGGCATGTGAAGGCAATATTTTTGTAACCCAGTTAGAAATTATGTCTATGCGGGCAATTATTATTTGATTAGAAAGATAAAATCAAGCATAGCTTATAATGTAGAAATCAAGTAGAATGTAATACCAGAAAATACTGTGAGTGATAATAATTTCACAAGGACTCTTACCAGTATCACCAATGTGGTTGTGATAATTGTGCTGTGATTATGATGACACTGAATAATGAAATAATGTTTTCAAGATCAGATTTTCTAATGAATCAGGCAACTAGAATGAAATATATGAAATAGTTTGTGCAGTTACATAATCTGTCACATGACATGTAGTTAAATTGTGAGGAATTGATATTAATGAGTATGAAATTGATAGCAGTGAATGAATTGAATACAGTGTAATTGAATCATTGTCGGCCTACACTGCCTCTTTCAATGAAATGTTTTCCCATTGTGGCAATTGATGAGTGAAATCAAATCCAAGTACGAACAAAGAATACCTGCTGAAATTAGAAGTATCATTGTGATTTTTACTCCCTCCTCCAACTGAGGGAGTTTGTTCAACCAGCGCTAACTTTATATGGTTTTATTAAAAAAAAGAAAAAAGCTGTACCATGGCAATGCATTGTTCAACATTGAAATAAAGTGTTTTGTTAATTCAAAAAATCTGTTTGTCACATGTGTCATATATGTATTGCAAGTCAAGTGCTCAAAAACTGAATAAATTAAATGAATAAACTGGAAAGTCCTATGATTTTCACAAATGATGTTACCATGGCAACACACTGTTCAGTATTAACGAAAGATGAATATACACAAGTACATAGTATAACTTTCACATGTTTCAAATTTCAAGTCAAATGCTCAAAAGCTTAGGAAGTTAGCTGAATCCACAATATTTTTGAATGATTTTCATTCAAAATAATCTGTTACCATGGCAACACATTGTGTGAAAAAGAACAAAGAAGAAATTTGCACATCAGTCTATGTACTTTAGCAGTCTAATGTGCCAGATTTCAAGTAAAATGTTCAAATATTGAAGGAGTAAACTGAATCTACACCTTTTTTTATTATATTCATTGAAAATGCTGTTACCATAGCAACACAATGTTCTATATCTGTGAAAGATGAAGTTTGCACAACTATACATATCATGGTGGTCACATGTACCAAATTTCAAGCAAAATGCTCAAAAGCTGAGAGATAGCAGAATCCACAATATTCTTGTATGATTTTCATTCAAAGTCTGCTGTTACCATGGCAACGCATTGTTCAACAATGGCGAAAGATGAAGTTTGCACATCTACGCACTATGCCGGTCACATGTGTGCCAAATTTCATGTCATATGCACAAAGATTGACAAATTTAGCGAATTCACAATTTTTGTATGCTTTTAAGTGAAAAAATGTTGTTACCATGGCAACAGATTGTTCAACATCAACCAAAGATTAGTTTTGCACATCTACATACTGTAATGGTCATGTGCCAAATTTTTGGTCAAATGTTAAAAGAATTTTAAGGAAGTTAGGTCAATTCACATATTTCTTTGTGTAATTGGTATAGAAACACTTGTTGCCATGGCAACAGATTTTTTCACACCACACATGAAACAAGTGTTTTGCACAACTACATATTACATTTATCTGATTATATGCAGAATTTCAACTGCATTGCTTTAAAACTGAGGGCAGTAGTTCAATCCACAACAATTTGTATGTTTTTGTGAAAATTTGTCATTGCCATTCATGACAACGTATTATGCGATATCAACGAAAAAGATATCTTGCATATCTACCTTTGACAGTGGTCACACATGCCAAATTTAGGGTCAATTACTCCAAAATGAGAAAAAAGTTTGATACAATGGCTCTCTCAAAAAGCTATCACATAAACTTAGGAGTGCTCCTGACCACTCCTAGATTTATGTGATAGCTTTGCCAAGTTAGGAGAGACTTTATGTGCTAGCTTTGTTCATGAAATGGTTTCTAGAAAAAGTCTCTCCTAAGTCTGAGTTTATGTGATAGCTTTATGCGATAGCTTTTTCATGAAACGGTTTTTAGCAAAGTCTCTCCTAAGTATGACTTAGGAGAGAGAAAGTCTCTCCTAAGACTTTCATGAAACGGACCCCAGGTCACTTCCTGTCTGCAATGTCATGTGATGTCTGGTTTTTATGCAAATGAGGTAATAATGAATAATTATCTTTATGACAGCCAATCATTTTAAGTTACGTAATATATTCAGTATTCTTTAGCCAATCAACATAGTTTTGCCTTTGTGGCCATTGAGAGCTGCGCTTGCAGGGTAAGTTTGCATGCAGGCCCCAAAATTTAGTCAGTCCTGCTGCAACTTTCATAGAGTGATCACCAGTGTGTCTCTATTCTGCTTAGATCTGGCACGTGCTTGTGACTCGGGCACACGATACTGTCAGTGATGAGTTTTTATTGACTTTGAGATTAGCTACTTCACTGTAGGTCACCTACTCGATCGGTCTACGTAGACCTCAGTTGTGTTCTGCACAGTTGCCTATAGGACCTATACTGATTCTGATGGTGGATTCATATTTTGGACTGAGCATTATTTTTGGATAATTCCAACCCCGGAATAGCAGGCACTCCTGTGACGCTAGATTACTGCTAGAATCTACCAAGGTTTATTTTCAGTCGTACATCGCCCTAGCCTACGCACTGCGTAGACTTCTGATTGGACATTGACAGTAGTATGCAGTATCACATCAGGCTAGGCTATCTCCGTGGCGTAGGGAGCTAACCTCGCATTGGTCCCTACACTGACGTCTGAACCTGCCATCATTGCAGTACTCGTGCACAGCAGGGTCCCTTCTTGGTTTCAAGCTGTTTCTTTCGACGACGCGGGCGCCCAGCACGGCAGTGAACATCAGTGAACAGTGAATACCACCCTCCTAGTTTCATCGTCAGCGGCCAGAGTTTTCTTCCAAGATTCTACGGATGATTTCTAGCGCCTGTGGCTGTGTTACTGTCAGATCTAACTGTCGACGGGACTGCTACCGACATATCGACTACCGTGCTAGTGCTGGACTATCCTAGCAGGTAGCTTTTATTATTAGGTCTTAGATTTATACTTGGTACAACCATGTACTACAATCCATGTTTGTAAACAGCGGCGGCCTCCCGCTATATAAACAGTGCCTGTAGTTAAGCTGTCAAAGGTTACCTACTAGAAAAAGTAACAGTCCCTGCTGGTTAACGTGCGTACTGTAGTGTACTGTAGGGCCTACAGTCTGTATCCTGGTAGGGGTCTATAGGATAGGCTATCTAACGTTAGTCTATACACTGTTTTAGTCTCAGTTTTGTCGGCCATTGTGATTAGAACATATATGTACGTTAATGTTACAGTTTAAGCGGCGGCCTTCCGCTATATAAACAGTGCCACAGCTGTATAGTTGTCAACCAGTTTTAAGGTTAAGCGGCGGCCTTCCGCTATATAAACAGAGCCACAGCTTACTTGTCAACCACAATTTTAAAAGAACTCTGTACCGTAGACACGCTGTGTTTTCTCTGGATTTATTTTTGATGGCTGATGCCTCATAAATAAAAATGGTTTAAGCCAAATATCTTGAACAGTATACCGACCAGTACTAAAGCCTTCGTTTGCGTGGTGTAACATTTAGTGTAAAGCCTAGAAATCTACCTGTGAATCCCGTTATCAAAAGTGTGGGGTGAATGGGCATGTGGAGTCCTTGGATTTTAGTTGTTTTTTTTTTTTTTACTTTGAGCTGCACTGAGAAAACATTCATGTGAATGGTGTGTGTGTGTGTGAATTTATTGAAGTCAGTGATCAATACTTTTGGTTACGTTTCATCTGACATCACACACTCATTTAATACTTGCTAGGTATCTCATAGTACATCGAAATACAACAGCACCAAACCCACTAAATCATATTACTTCATATTGATCTCCACAAGGTCATGCAGACGTGCAATGGCATAGATTATTGCTTATAATGAGCATTTCATTCAAGCTACCACAATTAGCCATGCAAAGCATAGGGCCTATATGATAAGATATGAGGTGAGTGGGTTGAACTTAAAGTATTATTTTGTGCTAGTACAGTTATATACTAGTGTAGTTCTGTGGATGATGTGATACTATGTGATACTTGAAGTACTGTGGTACTAGCATGGAAGGACCGTGGTACCACCATGGAAGAACCGTGGTACTACCGTCTGGATGTACAGTGGTACTACCGTGGATGTAACGTGGTAGTACCGTGGATGTACCGTGGTACTACCGTGGTAATATCGTGGTACTACCGTGGAAGTACCATGGTAGTACCGTGGATGTACCGTGGTAGTACCGTGGAAATACCGCGGTAGTACCGTGGATGTACCGTGGTACTACCATGGATGTACCGTGGTAGTACCGTGGTACTACCATGGTACTACCGTGGAAGTGCTACCATGAAAGAATGGTACTCATGGCATGGAAGTACCATGGTAATGAATGGTACTGCCGTGGTACAACCATGGTAATACTATGGTATTACCATGGTATTTTTACCATGGTAAATCCATGGTAAATGTACTGCCTTCATCTGTCAATTTACCATCCTATGGTAATACTATGGTATTACCATCGTAAAAGTACTATGGTAAAACCATGGTACTTTTTTATAAGGGCATTCAAATATCTGGAGCGGCGACGACGTTAAGTTCACGTACGTGTCGCCGAGCGGTAGGTTTTCACGCAGGATGATCGCGTTGCATACAGCTTACACGTAACCGAATGTAACCGAGCAACAAAATGTGCTGATCATCAAGCTAACTAGCGAGATTAAACATTTATTATCGCGCTTCAGCTGGTAAAAAAACGTGCAACTGCAAGGATCTTCAATTCAAGCACGCAGTCGACAGAAGGCCATTAAAGACACCCAGTCGCGAGGATACATGGACATATTTCAGCCGCGGGCGGCAGCACGTAAACTCGCTTCCGAAGTTGCTACGAAGCGAAATGTGTGTGTGCGCAAGACATCCCTAAAGCAATGTATCGCGCTATAGTATCTCGTTTGCTCGCTTGATTGATCTGAGCGCGGGGAGTACGTTTTGTGTAATGTGAATTGAATGTATGGTATACTGTATGTACTGTGTGATGCAATGTTCGCATGAGCTGTAGTAGCTAGCTGCCTATACTTCGTACGACTACAGTGTACGCCTTCTCTTCATCGCACCGTCGATCGTCGTCACTCGTTAACTACAGTACGCTGTAATCGTCAGTGTTATATATAGGTAGGGTGGCCATCATGGACGATGACACATCGTCATGGGTAGCGGATATTACCGCCGAGTTGTCCATTCTGAACGCGGACGATTGGGTCGGAGACCCTGTGTCTTGTATGGTAGTCCTACTACATATCGACCACCCTTATTGAAACCGACCGCGTATAATTCGCGCACTGAACACTTAGTACACACTTCTCTGCGCGCAAAGCACATAAAATGGATTGGCTTTGAATGTAGATGAGGATGGTGTGGGAAAACGCGATAATTCATTGTTCATTAATGGTTTTAATCAAGGACAAAATTTCGAATGAATATTTTCACCGAATCGTAATGACAGCACAATGTAATGTCTATGGAAGTTTCTAAAAGGCTTCTAAAAAGCTTCGTACAACACGGTGTTCAATACAACTCGGTTTGCGTGCATTGTCAATGCGAAAACAGCGGTCGATCCTAATAACGCGATTTACCGCGGGGAGCTGAAACGAGGCCACGCAAGTTCGTCGGCGATATTTTTGCACTGAAACTTCGAATCGAAAACGGAACAACGGCATTTGATAGAGCTGGATTTTCTCAATCACGTAGGTCAATTTTTTTTTTACGTGAATGTCAGTGTTAAATATTCTTATCAAGCAGATAAACATTAGGCGGTCGATTAGTAGTAGGTCCAACCATACTTGCCCTGGCGTGTGTAAATTCAGGACGGGGAAGCTGTGCCCGTGCAGGGCCAACGGCCACAGTTGCACTGCACAGTGTACCTGTGGCCGTGGTAAAAGGGGGCCGTGCACCAACCGACATACCTTCAAGTCGAAGTAGGGCCTAAACTAGAATCTATTATTGTTAGATCTATCATCTTTGAACCTATAGTTCCCCTGTTTAAACGTTAGAGTTCTACCAGATCTATTGGGTTACGGAGACTACATGTATGATGGAGCTTGCGATAGATCTATTAATTTTTTAAAAATTTATTTGCAAATCCTAAATCATATTCTTTGGGAATTTGCATAACATGATTGATATGAAAAACTTCCCATTTAATGGGACTAATGACATTAAACTGCCCCAGCAAATGTCATTTCAATTACGGCATTATCATAATTTGACATAAATGAGAACTTAGAGAAGTTTTTCGCGGAATTATACATAGAAAAATAGGCCTACTTGTCGATCAAACGCAAATGCCCTAAAGTTACTGATACTAGATTAGAAAAAGTCATTCCACTTCAATCATTGATTCATGTGTAGACTTCTACTTACACATCATCTGGATCTGGATTCCTTGAAGTTGTTGACTTGGCCAGCTGGGGTTGCTTGATTGGCGTAAGCCGTGGCAACACAATTCCACCGTGCATGTCGTAGCACGAATCTGCACATTCTAAATAAAAATTCCTGCAAAACTGTTCATGCAACTCCAGCAAGTGGAAAGCAAATTTTTCATCGGCACGCTGACGCTGAAGCCTCCCCCTCTGGTCTCTTACTTGTCCTCCAGCTAAGAACACGTCTCTCTGCGTTCTCCACTCGTCGATAGCGTCAAACAAGTAGATACGTTGCCTCGAGTTGGACGGCTGTTTGATCTCCATTGTGAGGTTTCATTACTAAACCAAAGCCAAGGCTAAGCCGAAACAGTACAGCACTTTTTATTGCAAACAGTACGCGCATACCACACACAATATTGATATTGACATACCGGTACCGACGACTTTCTATCAACTTTGTTATGTTACGATTCGGCCCAACGTACTGTAAGCTGTACGTATAACACATGCAGCTGACGCAGCAGACAACATTGCACGATGAGATCATAACAACCTGCCATATGGCCATATGCATTGCAACTTGCTATACATTCTTCATCAAAACATATTTATAAATACCAAATATCAAACAACGTAATATATGAATAATTTATGATATTGTTATATAATATTTTCAGACATTTTGAAATATTATTGCTTAGATTGCTGAAATTGGCACCATAGTGCATATAAACAGAGACTGGAGCCAGATACGTACGTACGTACACCCGACAGCTCTCACTATGTTGTGTCGCGGACCGGGAGAGATTTTCATGCGCATGGCTGTTGTGCGGTTTTGTTCATGCACCCATTCGGCCCCATTCGGTAGGTGTTCGGGCGTCCATGTTGAAATTACAGTGGACAGCTCGCACGGCGCTCGTGCCCCATCAGGTTTTCGCTGGTGCGCTGCGTAGCGTCGTGTTCGGCATTCGGTACGTACGGGGGTACAATAACGGGAGGAGCAGCTTGTCGTGCTTTTCTACTGAGCTGCGAATCGCCTGCGACGACCGGCTGCCTTTAACTGATGCATGCACAACTTCGACACTGGACCAGACGTGCTGACCACTTCTCGTAATGTCACGGTGAGTGAGTGCATGCCATGATCATGACGGATCACAAACGGACTTACAAAGAGTCTGTCTGAGGATCGTTAAAGACATTGTTAGCTAGAATGTTCATTGTATAAATAGTGTCTAGACCACTAACAGTTCTAAGGCCTGTTTGTCGAAATGTTGTCTACAGTCCCAACAATAACATTACAGCCAAACTATACACTCAGTACAGTGGTGCAGTGTTACTGTTAACTTAACTGCGACCAGCTGCCCCATACGCATAGCGTACACACTGCACTGTACTGAATAGTAGTGCTAACTGCAACCAGCCCCAACGCGAGAATAAATGTGTACAAGGAGCGCCCAGGGGTTAGGGTCGTTCAGTGGCAGTAGAGCTCTAGTCTATGTCACTGTATGATGATGGTGCGCAAGTTATACCAAGCAAGATACATCTTCATGATTAAAACATGGGCACCAAAACATACGTTCCATGTGCGAGTCAAAAAATACTCATGAATTGCAGCATCCTGTCTCCCAACAGGAGGCTTTTTAAAATTTATTCTTCTAATGGCTGGTTTGAGTGGAAGGGGAGCATCTTGAAAGGCAGCAATGGTTTGTGCTGTTACTGGGCTGCTTTAGATGGTAAGGTTAGACAATTGCATCCCTCTACAGAAAGAGTTCCTTGTAACCCTCATAAAATTACGTTTCGATAGCCCAGTGTGTGACATCCAACATAGACCACAGACTACAGGATACCTTTGGTTTACGCGTCATACACATACAACACGTGGCCGTTTGAATTTAATTTACCATTGAAAGGGCGGATCCAGAGGGGGTGTACCCAGGCGCCTGCTCCCTCTTTATTAGATTGAACCAAAACAAAGAAATACAAAGTTAAATATGGGGGGGGGGGGGAGCCTGCATCTCCCATTTGATTTTGTAAAGACCCCTCCCCTTTACGGAATTCCTGTACCCTACCCTGATTTAATCAAGTGAACCACACTGAATCAAGTGAATTGCACTGTCTTAACAAGTTACTCTAGTTAGTCTATCACCTTATCTTATCATTTTCCCATGGCCGATTGAGTTCAAACTTTTATAGTAGGGTCTATAGATTCTATTGTAATCGGAATTAATAAGCCGGATGGACACAAGGCAGACCAAGACTAAGTGATGTCTAGTCAACTACATAGACTGGGTAGATCTCTAATACAATGTATTCATAGTCTAAATTCTAAGAGAGTCTGATGACTGGATGATATATTTGTAATTGAAATATAAATCCAAATGCTGACTGTGCCAAGAGTGTAAAGATCTTCCATTCAATGAAATCTCATTCTGCGTATGCATTGATAGGCCTTCATTCCCATGGATACAGTCAACACAATTGTAACATTGCATGTAAAAAGGAATATAAGTTCATTGACTTAAAAGCTGATACTGTCCTAAAAATCATAGAGTGTACTCATGTCTCCCCATCCCTAGCCCAACCAGACGTCATGTGAAGCATGCCTGTTGCGACTTCTGTACAGTGACAGGGCTGTGTATACAATATGTAGTTACCAATATTCACTGTAGTTTTAGATGTTCTTTTTATGGATTTATGATGGCCTTTTTGAAAAGACAGTGTAGAACATCCCAGTCTAGCTGTGTTGCTACTGCTATTTATATTATGTCATCAATACTCGAGACACTCGGGAGTTTACCCATTCCAGTAAAATTTATGAACCTATTGTTGATGTCACTTGCAATATTCATCAGTGTATTCCTACCTTCACAAACTTTTATTCTCATTGGAAGCAGGTGTGACCCAAACATTTTCCCTTTCTGAATTTACAAGGCAATAAATACTTACCACGGTACAAGAAACTGATGTAAGACCTAAACCTCACATTAGTGCTACCAATTACACATTTCTTTTTTTGTTGTTATTGTTATTTAGACAAGCAGCTCCTAATGCAGTTGTTTCACTACCAAGCTGTGGATTACTTCATGTCACTTGTGAATGGATGTGACAAAGGAGAGGAATGCATCTCTTCTAACCATCTGGAAGTCAGTGGAGAGCAAAGATTATTCAAGAACTCTTCAAGGACGTTATCAAGCATACTTGGTAATGGTAAGTCTTTTAATGACACATAAGTACTGTAGTTAACCCGTTGAGGACGAGTCCCGAGTATACTCGGGCAGGTGTCTATGGGAAATGCGTGTTGTAGCAAAATCAGTCCGTCCTCAACGGGTTAAAACGGGAAAGAACCATGCAGAGCACAATACTACATGATGTACACGTAGTTACATGACTTCAGCCCGGGGTCATACTATCATTTGGTAAATTGTGACTTGTAACACCAGAAGATGCATGTCCATTTTTGGGTAGGGCCTACTACTGATTGTGTGGCAGTGACATGATGGCCCCATGACTGCTGGATGTAGCATCAGTTAACAAGTGGCAAGATACGTGTTATGTGTGGTCCATGACAGGCTGTGAATTACTGTTATTCTTACAAGACCTTTGCAGAGAGAATGACTTTGCAAGTATGGTAAACTATGATTTTCCTATTACAGTGCACTCCCGTTATAACGAACACGGTTATAACGAAAATCCGGTTATAACGAAGTAAAAATTTGGGCTATGTATATTGTTTCTTTGTTCGGTTATAACGAAATTCGATATAAAGAAAGAAAACTGCTGGTCCCGAGGACTTTGTTATTAACGGGAGTCCACTGTATATGTAGGATGTATATGACATGATGGTAATTCCTATGAATTATCAATCAGATAAAGTGACCAATTCCTTTATCTCAAATAAGGTAAACTGTCCCCTTTTTTCCTGTTTTCTTTTTTTTTTTCTGTCCATAGATTCACACTTAGGTTCTCTTCACCCTTACAATACTCTGAAGCTGCAAGGACTCTCATCAAAAGGGAACCCATCATGGAAGACCCTGGCTGTAATACCACAGGTTTGTGTAAAGTGAAATATGATTTGAAAGGGAATGAGTCCATATTTTATTGGGTATTTTGTCACAAAATAAGAAGAGCTTTTGGTACATTCCAAATGTTTTGTGGAAAGTAAATGTTTATAGAGTTGTAAGTTAATTATTTGCCCCCCTCCCCCCCCCCAAAAAAAAAGAAAGGTTGATAGATATTATTGAAGCAAATTTGATAAGTTTTGCAATTATGCTGTTTCTTCTTTTTTTTTTCACATCAACCTCAGATAATATAAAAGGTGATGGTTACTTTGAGCATAGATAATACATGTAGTAATATTTTCAATGTAAACCGGGGTTTGAAACTAACTGATAATATAATGTTTTTGAATGTTGCACTTTTGATGGCACTAGATAAAATGTGAAGAAAAGTTTGTTTGTTGTTATTAAAAAATTTGTTGTAAATTAATTTCTCACTATTTGTCCAGGAACCTGCGGGACCAAATCCAAATCCATTTCACCTTCTGAATGTCGACGTCGAGGTAATGACGTTGTTTTGAGGAACTGTGCATACTTTCATTTTCTCCAGTACATCCCAGGCCTGAATCGCAAAACGCGTCTGCCAAGGATTTCATTGCCACCTATATTCAGAACATGAGTGATGTCATCGCTTAGTGCAACCACTCGCCAGCCTGTTGGAGGAAAGGGAGCCATGACGTCGTAGCAGTACGTAGTGAATGACGTGCACTGAAAATCAAAATGGGCGATATCATCCCAGATGTGACAAACGGACTGTAGCAATCTGGAACCACTCTTGTACAAGAAAGGTGGCTGTGTCCACACAATCAGAAAGTCCCTATTAGTAATATGTGGGATTCCTTTTGCACCAGATGGCCTTCTCGTGGAGGTGGAAGGAACAGTTCTCTGCACCTGCACCAACATTTCTGCAGGGATTGCTTCAACTTTGGCTGTGTAGTGCACATTTGGGCTGGAATAGCCCAACACGAAGAGCGCACCAATATTTCATCCAAACCTCTCTCACAAGATTAGGATATCCCAAGTAATTACCATTCAAGGTACAAAGATTGATCAACTTAAATATCCCGTATATTCAGGTCGATTCTGGAAATTGCTTTGAATATTTTCAGCATCTCGTTCTTAAGATAGG
This sequence comes from Diadema setosum, assembly GCF_964275005.1. Taxonomy (NCBI): domain Eukaryota; kingdom Metazoa; phylum Echinodermata; class Echinoidea; order Diadematoida; family Diadematidae; genus Diadema; species Diadema setosum. The sequence continues at coordinate 18,923,013 of NC_092698.1, forward strand.
AAAGTTGATTAACGTTATATCCCAATAAATTCATGGTGGTTTTACTTCTTCTGGCCCATTGATAGGACAGAAACCTTTTACCTCAGCTGAATTTAGGCAACAAATTCTCATTTAGAGCTTTAATGTCTCATGTGTGTTAACTTGAAGTTATAAGAATATCCTTAAATACGGTTCTTGTTTTGCTGCTTACAGTGATTGTACGTCTCTGGCCTCTTAACACTGTAAGGTTAAAATGTGATTTCCATCATAGTTATGAGCAAGGAAATCTTTTAATATGTTGCTTGAATTCATTGCAAATCATAGTTTGCCTTGCCCGTTTGAGGTACTCATGTACACATGCACCAGATGCAGTATCAATTGAAAAATTTGACAATAATGTGTTTGTAGTGTACATATTCTTTGCAGGCAGAGCCTACTAACTTGATACAGGAATATTGGCAACTGAAGCAGTTCACTAAAAATGATACTAATCCTGAGTGCTTACCATACAAAATTATAGGTTGACTGCAGTGTATGTGTTACAGCCAAAGGAGAGGCAAGAATTTCTAAAGGTTCAGATGTTTATGGAATATTGAATCACTCTTGAGGTTTTTACATTGCTAGTAACAGGGTGAGGATTTGGTTACTTTGGGTTCTACACCTGCCCTCTCTTTACTAGATCTCCAAGCTCACACAAAAGCAAAACACAAACTTCCACATAGCTTCTATGTACAATAGGATCTTACATGTTTCCCAGTAATCTACATCAAATACACGAGCATGAGCTTTACTTTCATGAAGATTCCTGTAATTGCCACTGCTGTTTCTAAATCTATATTTTCTTATTTAGAATGAATATGAAGTGCAACCAACCTTGCTTTAGTTGACCTTGCGTGGATCTAGCGATATTCAGCTACATTGTAAGTTATTCATTTCCCTGAGAGCATTCATTACATTTCAGCAGTGTGTTATAGTATGTTCGAACAGATTGATATACATAGTACCTGCGGTGTGCAAGACATGAGTAGACAATTGAATGGTTTGCATGACATGGCTGCACACTAACCCATTTTTTTTTTTTTTTTTTTTACTGGCCATACCCATCTGTTTGACCAGTAGGTAACCCAGTTTGTCCATTTTTACTGGTCCATTCCTGAAAAATTACTGGTCCAACAGTGATTGAGTCCTGGACTGTTTTACCAGTGCCAGTGGGCGGTGTTGTGTATAGTGAGATTACCTCAACAGATGGGAGTACTGTAAGGAGATTGCCATTAGATTTAGCCTGATGGTCAAAACTAATTTATGTGATCCTCGTCCAAAAGTTACTCTTCAGTGGTGAACTGATAGAGAAGACCATGTTAACCCATTGAGGACGTTTTGAGATTGATACAACACGCATTTCCCATAGACATTTGCCTAAGTATTCTCAGGACTTTTCAGCGGGTTCACACATCTTCCTTTTTTTCTTTTTTTTTTTTCTTTTTTTTTTTTTTGGGGGGGGGGGGGGTCATGACTTCTCTCCAGTTGGATGTAAAGCTGTATTTATGCAGCGTGCAAAACAAGCACTCACTACATGGATTTGATGCATTATGATATGACCAGTGTGCTTTTACATGATGAAGATAATTTCTTTCACTAAATGCACAGGTGTGTAAAATTGTGTTCCATAGGAAGAAATATCGTACTTTGAAATATAATTGATGGTGCAAACAGTGCGATAATAATACATGTACATGCAGTATGTCTACTACCACCATCCAGTTCATATCTATGGCCTACCCATTTCTCAATGGTGCATAATCTGTTTACTTTTTCAGAGATACAAATGTGTTTCTTGTGAAGAGCAAGGGGTATCACTTTGGCTGAATCAAAACTCACTGTACATTTTGTTATAATGCATCAAGTTGAACGTAGTTTTCTTCGTGACAGAGTAAGAGGAAATTTGATGAGCAAAGGTAGACATTTACAGTGTATTGACAGTAGGTATCTGTTACTGCGAAGAAGTGGATATACACATGAGACATCAAATCGGTTCATGTGCATTATGAAAGCAAAGAACTTTCTTCAATAGCACTTTCAATCCCCAAATACTTGCTTTCTTAAACTATAAGACTCTCTCTTAGCTATTATCCAATTAAAATTAGTTCAAGGAAAGTAAACACTCAACCCATTTGTGACATTTGTGACATTTGTCATTTTACTATTTTGCCACTTATGTGAAACTGTCGTCACTCATCCAGACGTAACATAGACCTATTGGGAGAAGCATGCATTATGGTGGATACATACCACTTACCATAGCAACATTTCTAGTTTTATTCCATATCTCTTGAAATTCAAAGGTAAAGGATTAAAAAGGCCATTTCAAAATTCAAAAACAAAACCCTTCTTAATTCAGAGCAATTCTGATATACTTATTTCATTTTGCCATTTTGATGCCAAATTTCGTTCCATATTTACCTATTAGTGCTACAGTGTTTTTCTGTCACAGATTTACCTGTGATTTGAAGATTATGAACAGCTGTTTCTATAAGTTAAGTAACTGAAGTGATTTACCAACAAATTAAATCAAGTGATATTTCGTTTAATATGATAATGTAGGATGTTCAATGTGTGGACAAGTGAAAGATGTTCTTCAAGCCAACTTTATGATTGATGAGAAATTATGAAAATGTGAATTTTGAGCATGTATGGATTTCATGGCTGTGTAATCTTAGTACTTGAGTGTATATTTTGACATATTTCTTTGTTGTGCAATTTTATGTATACCTGTGGGCACCTACACTGTTGTACATTGTGCCAAAGATAAACAGTCTCAACTACATGTACTGCATAAGCTGTTCGTCTTTGCGTACATATATATTTTGTGAATGAGAAGGTCACAGGTATTGTCACAAGATTTTGTTTTCGTAAATTGACACTGAGACCCTCTTAAATGCACTAAATATTATACCCTAGTATAGCGCTTGGTGAGAAGTTTGCTTGTCAAATTTGCAAACCAAAAATGATTCACAAATTCACAAAAATGGCAACATATTGGTACAGTGCACGACTACATCATGTACATGTATTATTTTTTCATGCAACAACCTTATTCGTATGTATAGTCCTCTGTGTTTGTAGTGCAATATCAACACGTGGATGCTTTTGCTTTGTTATTAGTTTCCAGGAAATAAAGCGTATAATTTGTATATATCAAGGAAAAACACCTTAGCATGTCTTATACATACAGTTCGAGTTGTATGCTGTAAACTTACTCTCATAGATTGCATGCCTGTGTTTGTGTGCGTGTTTGTGTGCGTGTTTGTGTACGTGTTTGTGTGTGTGTCATATTGTTTACTTAGGCAGTCACATACACACTAAAAAAAGGAGTGCAAATATGTACCGGTAAGGGTACAGATGCTTGTCGCTATACAAGGAACCCTAGAGGTACTCATCTGTACCCTATGCAGGGGTACTCATCTGTACCCCATATAGGGGTACACAATCTGTACCCTAGAGGTACATATAAGTACCCAAGGCAGGGGTACTTATATGTACCCCTGCATCGGGTACATATAAGTACCGCTAGGGTTCCTTGTATAGCGACAAGCATCTGTACCTCTAGGGGTACATATTTGCTCTCCTATTTTTTAGTGTGTAGGGAGAAAAGCAAAATGCATCAAAGGTTGGAATCATCGTGCACATACACGTGAATGACAATAACAGTATGAGCATTTGCTGCTCATGAGTGAATGAGTAGTTTGCTCCCCAGCGCTGTTGGATTTGATGAGCATAGGTACAGAAGGAGTTCATCCCCTCCCCTCAACCCCCCCCCCCCAAAAAAAAAGGTCCATATTGTAAGTGGAGGTTGTAGGGAAAATCAGCTCTATGTTCAATTAACTTTGATGGAGACAGTATAAAGTTATTAATGTCAAGATAATAATCAGTGATATCTATCATAATCATGTAGGCAAAGAAGATACGTAAGAAATGGCATCTCCTCTTTACTCTTTGATTACTTTGAACAAAGAAAGATGAATACTTTAAGGATTGAGCATGAATACCGTCCCTTCTTTTTAAAACCTGGGAGAGAATATGAAAATGTATTTCCCACAAGTGAAAGATTCACAGTGCATATTGTAAAAGAAACCACTTCAACAGTGGTCATCTCTCGCAAGGAGCAGAATGTATTCAACCAGCCACACGCGTGCACACACACACAAACACACACACAAACACACACACACACACACACACACACACACACAACACACATGGATACCACCTCTTCAATTCCTTTTATACGTATTCATTATCTTTAACGATTGATAATGATCATGTCAAATTTCTTTCTTTAATTTATATCAATACCTACAAATTTACTGGCGAATTTTGGACAAGCGACTGGAAGAATTCTGAAACTCTGCTCTCATAAACTTGTACACTGTACCAGTCTTTACTCCGACCAATAACAATGTTCAAGGAGTAAATGTGTGTGAAACACTTCATATTTTCTAGTACTTGATGAATGCTTCAAATATCATTTCATTTGTAATTCAACAATATCAGCCTGGACTCTACCCAATATGTGAAACATATCATACATTTTGGTAATAGACATTTTTGGAATTGCTACATGTTATTTTTGTCAATTCTGCCACTGTTGATCGAACTTTGATATTGGTGTGAATATTCTCTTAAGATGTGAATGCAGTAATTTTCAGGTGGAGACCTTTGTATTCAATAGTGGAAAATCATGAAAACCTTCTTCGTGAGTACTTTCATATTTGACACAAACACGTCTAAAAGAAATCCAAAGAACCGTGTCATTGCATATCGGAACAACATGAGTACAAAACCGTTCATTGCCAGGTTCATTATTGGACGTAGTTTTGCATTTGCTTTCCCTTGTGTATTTCTATGTGAACAAATAAAAATCTAGCACAATAATAACTGAACTATTAGATAAGGTTTGAAAATATGTAGGATCATGACGCGGAAAAAACCACTTCAATCTATTCACAGTTGCAAATCTAGCACAAATTTCATTACAACTTCCCCCAGAAATATGAACTGCAAAATATTTTATCAGATAATGTAACGTTGTGATTGTAAACTTACTACTTGGCGTACATGATTTTTCTCTAGATTTTGTTATCGTTTTGTGAACGTGATTTGATTCTGTCAGAAATTATCATTGGGTATTTTCTAAAGCCATCTTACTACTGAGATTTGGTTTAACTGGGGAGAATTCTGCTGTGTGTTTTTTTTTATGCTGTTCAACATTGTCTTGTTCAAGACTATCAAAATCAAATAATCGATCTTGATTATGTCGGTGTTACCAAACTGACCGATATTAAAACCCATCCAAGTCATTCTCGACTACTCATGATGTAATTTGCATGCTTTTCTCCATTAACTAGCACCATGTCCTTCGGATTATTAAAGTTATCATCTGGATTGTAGTTGTGGTTTAAGCATTGCTTTCTACATGTATATTCGAGTGTATAAGACAGAAACTTTCTTCAATATCACTGAACTGAATTAAGTAAAATTAATAATTACTATACGTGTTTACGATTTTTTTCTCAGCTTGCCTGGTCAGAACCGAGAAGATTATAACCCTTATTCTGACTGGGCTCATGGGTAATAACATGTCCTCCCCACTGTTGAATATGCAAGGTTAGCCTTTACGATCAATGTAAAAGTCACGACCCAAAGAGTATGAGCTTAGAAAAAATATCAAAACATACGATGCAAATCACAAGCAGGCAAAATGTTTGCTCTTTTGAAAGGTTCAGAACTTTGACGCATTTTACACTCTTCGTCTATTTCTCTATGAAGTTCCTGATATGACCTATACAACATACCTTTTTATTTGTTGATGTGGACTAAACGTAGCGATATCTTTCGTCCTCGGAATACAAGCCTTTGGAACTCGGCAGGGATGTCTAAAAATATGGCTGATCGGTGTTAATATCATAGAAGTGTCTTTTTGTTCTACTGGAGTGCGAATTAAGACATTTTTAGGGGGTGAAGACGATGTCAACGTCAATTGAAGGGAGTGTAGGCCAAGCAAGTAAGAGAGTTAGAGCGGAACATCAGTGTCTGGCTGACTTCGTTGCTAAAATTCAATTCAATTCGATCCCATCAAATTATTTGACAAAACGTACTAGCATAAATTTCATTACTCTTTTTTTTTTTACAACAAATGAACAATGTAGACGGAGACGATGAGGACAGAATAATAGCGAAGTATTATGATAGAAAACATTGTCAACCATCAATGGAAGTCATGCGAAATGTGCGAAAAAAATGTACAAAAGATAATCAGTTCTGAGTGAATGTATGTCTGGTGAATGAATGGTGACCAATGTAGAGCTTTGCTTTTTAGGTGGTGGGAGTGAGGAAGTCTCTCATTCTTAATCTTAGCAATTTTTAAATCTTATCAGCAAAATGAATTGAGAATTCTCTTTTATACTAATACTCACTTCGATGTATCACATACATTATATATGTATATAGTGGGGTTCACACCTAAATCCCTTACCTTAAGGTTTTCAAAACCTCGAGGTTTTGTAAACTACGAGGCACTAAACTCCAAGTTAGCGTAGAGGTAGACGCATGTAGTTTTGTTAACCACGACGCTCAATTTTTTCCACAATAGCGCGCAACCCTATGTGCGAACTAGGCGCCCTTTATTTTCTATCGCAGTTAGCTTTACCTCGAGGTTTTGCTAACTGCATGTAGGTGTGAACGGCATCGAAGTTTTGTCGTGGTTAGGGGAAGGAATTTTTGCGCTCGTAGTTAGTATACATAACTACAAGTTTTTGGATAGGTGTAGACATGGCCATTATATATATATATATATATATATATATATATATATATATATATATATATATGTGTGTGTGTGTGTGTGTGTGTGTGTGTCTGCGTGTGTGTGTGTGTACCGTACGTATATATTGAATTAAGAACGGAGTTCATGTCCATTCAGGCCTAAAACGTTGAAGTAAATTGGTTAAACTCTCTCGACAAATAAAGACAAATGGGGGTATTTCTCACCATCAGACATCCCCTACCAACTGCCACCCCCCCAAAAAAAGCAAACAAACAAACAACAAAAACTATAAAACTCTCTATCTATATATCTATCTATCTTTATATATATATATATATATATATATATATATATATATATATATATATAATATATGTATATATATAAACATGTTGCGAATTCATGTATTGGCTCCAATAAATGAAGAATCAAGAAATAAACTAGTAATGCATTATTTCGCCAATAAGAATGAGTTTATTGAACAACTCAAATTTTCGGTGGCCTCCATCTTCTTCAGGAGTCTCGACGTATATACATATTCATATATACATATATATATATGTATATATATATATATATATATATATATATATATATTGCCAGCAAAACTTGCAAAAGAGGCGTGGCTGTGATATTGAGTATTGTTCATTTAGCTTAGGGCTAATTGCCCTTCTTCAGAAACTACAATGACAACTATGTGTAACAACAACGTTCAAACAAAATCAACCACGGTGTAAAATCATACTAACTCAACTAATCTTCAATATATTAATTCTATACATTCAAAAATATACTTAAAACATAACAATGATTGCAAAAAAAAATGCAATAATATAAACAACACGTGGTAACGATTGATTTTGTTTGAATGTTGTTGTTATACATTGTCATTGTAAATTTGAAGAAGGTTGAAGAAGGGCAATTAGCCCGAAAGCTCACTTAAAGGGGTTTCTACTCAACATCACAGCCAAGTCTCTTGTGCAAGTTTTGCTGGCAATATATTTAACTGTCCTCGCACCGCCCCGCCATGTTCTGATTTAGTCCACTGCTGTCACTATATAGGTATAATTATATATATATATATATATATATATATATATATATATATATATACATATATATACTCCCTTCAAAAAACAAACAAACAACCAACCAAACAATCCACAGGAACTATAAAACTCTCTATCCATACATATACATACGCAACTGTATATATGTATATATATATATATATATATATATATATATATATATATCTACTAAACATATTATTCATAATATGAATATCATATTATGATGAGCCGACGTGGGGGAAAACCTCACTTTGCCAACCGCCTATTTTTGAAGTTACAAGTGGAAACAAAATGGGTGGTTCTATGGTCCATCGAACCAAGTTTTGGCGATTAAAAAAAAGGAGCAAATGAAGACAAAAATATTCTTCTTTCTCCCATAACGTGGGAAAAGAAATATTAAAGAAAAAAAATACGAGGTCGTGACACCCATGGATACCCACGGGTGCCTACTTATTAAACCTAATGACTTTGATCTCCCCCTCCCCAAATTATAATGACGATTATAATGACAATATAATAATAATGATAATAATAATTATAACAATGATAATACTGATGATAATGATAATAATAATAATAATAATAATAATAATAATAATAATAATAATGATAATAATAATAACAATAATAATAATAATGATAATGTACAGTCTTAAGCAGATAAACGGTGGTTCTATGATCTATGAAACCAAGGTTTGGTGATTAAAACAAAAAGAAGAGAGCAAATGAATACGAAAATATTTTATTTCTCTCAGCACAATAGCAACAAAAACACATGGGGTCTATATATGAAGTAATCCTGCTCAGCACAAGACACTGGCGTAGCCAGGGGGGGGGGGGGCGATGGGGGCGGTCGCCCCCCCCCCCCCCCCCTAAGATTTGGACCGGGGATTTGGGAGGCGGAAAAAAAATGCGTGTATACTGTATGCATGCACATGAAGCGGGTCTCCTTTGCAACCTTTCATCAAATAAGATATTTTTTTTTAATAGTTCACTCAAAGTGTGCACCAGATCGTTGAATTTCAATTCAAAATATGCAAAATCTCTCGTGCTTGGGAGGGGGGAGGCCCCTCCCAAACCCTCCCCCTCTGTGCCTCTCTCCCTAGCTTAGTACACTTTTTTGATTTACAAAAAAAAAAGAATAATTCTGAGTGCACAAGACTTATCACTTTATACCGAAAACTCAAGGTTTCCTCATGTATAAGGGGAATTTCCCCTTTTAATCGACCCTTTCCTCCCACAGCCCCCCCCCCCCCATCATTTTTCTTTCTTTTTTTGTGATTTCTCAAATGTTGATTCCATCAAATATGCGTATACGAGATATCTCAGTTTCAACCTTAAAAAGGCAAAAGCTCCATCGGAAGGGAAGGGTGGAGATAACACCAAGGAGGTATGAGAGAACATACCTCCTTGATAACACTCGCCCACGCCTTCTCCCTACTCACCCGCCCCTCCCCCCCCCCCCCACTTCCGCCATGCATAGAAGTAAACTGTGGCTATACCCAGATCGCTTTATTTCAAATCTGAAAACGCAACACCTCCGCGAGCGGGAGGGGAACACCCCCTTCCCCTAAGCTCTACCTCACTAGACTTTATACATACACACAGATGGTGCACATTCGGAATAAGAGCTAAATTCCGTGATTTTAACACTTCGATGAAAAAGTATTGCACCAAAAATTTGCACCAGATCGCTGAATTTCAGGTCTGAAAACGCAAAATCACCTTCGTGTGGGAGGGGATATGCCCCTACACCCTCGTGTGCATCTTTTTCTGTTTGATTGCTGAACTGCAGACAGCGTTCATGATATTCAGTGTAAGAATTAATGCAAGAAGATTATTCAAATGATACCATTTTATAGGCAAATTGTTCAATAATAATCTACACTAAAATATACTGCAACCTTAAACAAGTGGGACTGTTTCAACTCGTTAAAACACGCAAAAACATGCATCAAATTGCACCATTTGCAACATCAAAATGCAAAAAGTTCTCACCGTTCTCACCGTTCTCACCGAGTTCTCACCGAGCGAGGGGGGAGGGGAGGGTGTGGGAGGGGGTGTCCCCCCTCCCACACCCTCCCCTCCCCCCTCGCTCGCTCCGCTCGCTCGGGTTCAGTCGCGTTCATGATATTCAGTGAAAAGAATTAATACAAGAAGTGTATTTAAATTATACCATTTTATAGGCAAATTGTTCAATAATAATCTACACTAAAATATACTGCTACCTTAAACAAGTGGGACTGTTTCACGTCGATAAAACGCGCAAAAACATGCATCAAATTGCACCATTTACAACATCAAAATGCAAAAAGTTCTTACCGTGGCAGGGGGGACACCCCCTCCCACACCCTCCCCCCTCCCCCTCGCTCGCTCCGCTCGCTCGGGCTCGGTCGCTTCGCTCCCTCGCAGACAACCTGCCCCCCCCCCCCATAAGTTCAAATCCTGGCTACGCCGCTGGCACAAGATTACGTATGTTAGTGCAGTGAAGCAGTTTTGGACAGTTTGCGCAGAACTGTCTTCGGAAAAGCTTTTTATCAAGAGCAGAAAATGGGGGAAACAGATTTTTACAATTCTTAACAAATCAACATTTCCACCTCCCTTGGTTGATCATCCCTATATTATGACTCTACTCTCTCCTCTCCCCTAAATGATAATAATAATGTTAGTAATAATAATAATAATAATAGCAATAACAATGATATACTGAAATAATGATGATAATACAATGGGCCAATGCAAATGAATGGGGAGGGAGTGCTATGATCCATAACTAAGAGTGGGCGGAAGAGACACAAACAGGCACTGGATTGTTTTAATGTTTAAAATGAAATATCAATGATAATGAAGCTATTTGAAACGTCTATCAGTCGTAGAGAAACCTTGACATGACGGAAAAAAAAAGATATTCACTATCCTTGACCGATAAACTTTTTCCCTTAATTCCCTTGATTCATCTCCATGTCAATGAATTATATAATATGATAATAAAATCTAATGGATATGATCTCTCTGTCCCACAAAATAACAATTACAATAAATAATAATAATAGCAATAATAATGATAATAATAATATGAATAAAAACAATAAACAGTATCAATGAGATCAACGGGTGGTTCTAGATCCATCAAACCAAGTTTTGATGATGTAAACAGAAATGAGGGAGCAAATAAAGACGAAAATATTATTCGTGTATTTCTTCTCCCATAACGTAATTGAAGAAATATCAAAGAAAGAATACGAAGCCCTAATGACAATTCTAAAGAAAAAAAAAGGCAAACGCAAAAATCACAATTTCAATGGTGAAAACAAATACGAAATATATATAAAAAAATGAAGTAAAACAAATACAACAAAAGTTCGAGTCACATGAACGGGTGGTTCTATGAAAGGTCTGATTTTGTCTATACAGACACATTATGTTCTTGAGTGGGAATGAAAGAACATCAGAAAGAAAGAGAGAGAGAGACAGCGAGGAAAATCATGGATGATCCATCAAATGCATTTCAGGAACAACCAATTACAATAAATGGGATTGTCGTTGGGTTGACGGGGCACACATCGGTAGAACACCTCAGTATTGCCTTTCAAATGAAAACGTGGGACGAGAAATATAAATGATGGTATAAACAATTTGTATCTTTTTAATGAATCGAAAAGGTGTATGTGTGTGCAATGTGTGTCTACAGTATGTGTGTGTAATGATCCATCAGTCACGTCTTCAAACATTAGGAACGGACGACAACCCACTTAAATGGGATTGTTATTATTTGGTGGGAATATTTTTTTGTGTGTGTTTATAGAGACGTGGTAAAAGAAATACTTTTCACGACATACGCCATTTTTCAGCTTTTTGGATGAAGAGAAAAGATGTGTGTGCGTGGGGGCCAGAAAGGGCTCATGTATTTTTTTTTTCAAAGGGCGCGGAGACTGAGGGTGAATGGCATGGGGGAGGGGGAGATATACAGGGCAAATGTCAATGTCCTTCGACGGGAAGAATCTTTGGGAAAGAAACCCGGGTAGTCATAAGCACTCTGGGGAACATTTTTTTTTTCGATTAAAAAAAAAAAATTATCATTTATTATTTTGTAGCCGAAAGTGTGTCGGGGGGGGGGGGGGGGGGAACAATCCATGGGTTACCACGGGTATTATGTTGGTGCCGGGAGTGTCTGTGTAAGTTGGGGGGGGGGGGGGGAGCAAGAAGACAACCCTCGAATTTCCACGGGTGCTGCTAAGTTGATCTGTGATAACAGCAAGCAGGGCTATCTTAAAGTCTCATTCCATGGACCGGCTCCTCAGCTCAGGTGTTAGGAGGGGATGGCCATGGGTAGGTAGAAGAGGGTGCAAAAACAAGGAAGGAGAAAATAGTAAAGTTCTTTCGTTTTAAAGGATAAGTTCACCTTCATAAACATAAGGATTGAGAGAATGCAGCAATGTTAGTAGAACACATCAGTGAAAGTTTGAGAAAAATTGGACAATCGACGCAAAAGTTATGAATTTTTAAAAATGTTGTGTTGGAACCGCTGGATGAGGAGACTACTAAGGCTCGTGATGTCATATGAGTCCAACAGTATAAAGAAAATGTAAAGAAAATTCAACATATTTTCACTTTTTTCAAATAATAAAAGAGCACTTGACTTGCCTCTTTCTAAAGGCAATGGGAATACTATTACCCATAACATATGTCAGTCACGAGTCAAGGGAATGTGTACTTTTTTCAAAAGAAGAAATTTTGTGAAATTCTCTTTATATTTTCCTTATATTGTTGTACGCATGTGACATCATACACTGCAGTAGTCTTCTCATCCAGCGGTGACTGCACAAAAACTTCAAAAAAGTAATAGTAATGTCACAATGGAGGAATGCATTAAATGCCAATTGTCTTGCTTTTTATTCGAAATCCCAAGTTTCGAATAAAAACCAAGGAAATTGGCATTTAAAGGGATGGTACAGAATTGGTAGAGAAGAGAATTGGGCTTTAACTTTTTGAGAGATACCAAGATGAAAACACTTATGATATAGTACAGAGCATACCATTTTAAGAGGAATTCAAAGTTTATTTGATGAAAATCAGGTTTGGAATGACTAAAACATCCAAAAACAAAGTAAAACAAAGCGATCGTAATAAAGTGTGGGTCCCACACTTATTAGAATCGCTCTTTTTTGGATATCTCAGTCATTTCAAAACCAATTTTCATCAAATAAACGTTGGATTCCTCATAGAATTGCATGCTCTTTCATATTTCATAAGAGGTTTCTCATTATCTCAACAAAAAAATTTAAGAAACCTGAAATTAGGTCTCAACCAAAACTGTACTCTCCCTTTAATGCATTCCTCTATTGTGACATTACTATCACTATTTCTAGTACTGCCAATACGTGGAGCAAATGTAATGTGTACAAGATACCCACCGTTTTCTCCTTCCTTCTCATATCTCACATATGTATTCATGATATATTAAAAGGATTCAAGTATCAGATTGCTATTTATCACAGGTGCATTGTGGCTTGAATATGGCAATAATTCAGCTGCTCTACTGACTTCGCACTAAATGAAATAAAATGACGTGACAGAACTTTGGAAATTCATGATGGCAACTGAACATTCAAGCATTCAATTCGATTGAAATATCGGAGCTTTTCGATTGGCTGAACCTGCTTAACGAGACATGCCTGAACTTGGGAGGGCATGGAGAGGGGGGGGGGGGGGGCGAGGGGAACATGAATTTGACAATGGCTCACGCGTTTCGGCATGTGCCGATCTGTCGCAGAAACGCCACACCTACTTTACCGGGGCGTATGCAAAATCTCTTATACAGGTGACTTTGTCCAGGGTTTGATGACATTATGTATTCATCAATTAACTTCTTCCATCTTTTACTATACAGCTTCCTTTCCGTAGCGACAGCTCATCGCCAGCCAATCCGGCGACAGAAAAAGAATCCTAATTTCCGCCTACCAGCTGCAGCAGCAGGGCGATTATACACTGTCAAATGAAGCATATAGGTTTCAAGCGCTGCCCAATGTTTCTCAACACTTGAATGTGTTTGCCCAACTCTAAAACAGACTTATAATTGAAAACAGTCTTGGGTCTACCGATTTGTAGCTACCTGTGGCAAGCTTCCGAAGCGAGGTAAGTATACAAAGTAACGAGCAGGCACACAGCAATTTAGATAGGGAGGGACTTCATAACCTAGGCATATCAGGTGGATTTTTAAAATGCTTGCACATTGTAAGTGGAAATATTTGTCACGATGACTAGTCGTTTGTTTGTTTGTTATTATTATTATTATTATTATTATTATTATTATTATTATTATTATTATTATTATTATTATCATTATTATTTGTGCATGTCGTTCGTGAACACTAGAGTTAATTTGTTGAAAAATCTGCATGTTTGTGCTCCATATTATATGTTTAGTTTTTTTCTCGGGCACCCAGTAAAAATATTGCTGAAGTAAACAATCTTATATTCATGCTTCAATTTTTTTTAGCACTAATATTTCTGCTCCTTCTTTTTTTCTTGTTGTTTTATCATGCCCTGTCAAAACTTCGTAGTGAACTTATTATACGATGCAGAGTAGATCCTCAGTCAAAACTGAGAGGATAGTTACTGCATGTATCATGAACAAAATTTGTTCATCATTTAATGATGATACAGATATCAACCTCAAATAATAATAATAATAATAATAATAATAACATCAAATAATAATAATAATACAAAACACTTGCCATGCCCCCAGATCAGTGAAGTTCTTTGTAGTCCGTAAATCTTAATTGTTTCGTTTCGTTTCGTTTTATTTCTTGCTTTCTGCTTGCTCATTATTCTGCATATTACTTGCTTTCGAAAGTGTGCCAAAGGTTGCTTGAATTCTATAGGAAAGTGACGGACATCGGCTAAAAACAAACAAACAAACGAGTAGTCATCGTGACAAATATTTCCACTTACAATGTGCAATCATTTTAAAAATCCACCTGATATGCCAAGGTTATGAAGTCCCTCCTTTTCCTTATCTAAATTGATGTGTGTGATATGTGTGTGGGTAACTGAATTTCTGTATGAGTGTGTCATCCTTGTCATATTTTCCCGGTACACGCAGTTCAATGAACACTGTCTGGGCATTAGCATTGATACTCTATTCTTATTTCTTATTATTGCCGAAGCCAGCGTATCTTAAAATAACAATATTTTTACAAATGACTTAAGTAATTTATATCTAATACAATAGCTGTAAAAAACAAAAAACAAAAAACAAAAACAAACAAACCTTGAATAATATATTGTTTACTCATTATTGATCTAGCGATCCAAGTCCCACAAGCTTTGCTTTTAGTGGATCGCTATTTTCCATAATTGAAGTTATTTTCCAAACGCTCACGAAGTATACATGCATTGTTCCTCGTAATTATTGTACAAGTTGTTGCACATAATTTATTTCGTATACTACATGAATCTTTTGTAAACGTTTGGACAATATCATTTCATGACATGTATTATGTTTTGATTTTCGTTGATTGGAAATAAACTATGATTGAATTGAAAAAAAAAATGTAAAAAAAAACCCCTCAACACCTTTGAAATACGATCTGGCAGGTTGAAACCCAAGGTGCAGGATGCCGGGTATTATCACTGTCAAGACGGCACCGTCTCCCCGGCCAGGATGGGAACATGACAACGGCAATGAGCAGGAAGGAAAAACAGTGGAGGCACGGAGTAATGGATATGCCATTGAGTCTCGGTGAGTTGGTCTAGGTCTTCTCTTATATTGTCTTTGCGTTGTTGAGTTTTCTACACGCTAATTTATTCATTGCCGTCAATGTTTAGTTCTTTGTAAAGGCTAAAACTGTTACTGCTTGATGGTTCTTCAAATGAGCGCGATGTAGCATACGAAGTAATCTCCAATTGATTTGTTTTAATTCTTGGATTCGTTGTGTTTTTGTTTTGTTTTGTTTGTTTTGTTATGTTTTATTTTTTAATCTATTTTTTTTTTATTTAACAAATGAGATTCCGTGACGGCAAGAATGATTAAAATAATCTTGGAAGAAAAAACACTTTGTTTTATATAGCGATAATCATCACATCTCTGTCAAATTCGGTTTGAATTGATATTATATATTCATAGATAAAACACTTTTAGTGAGCTCTGAAAAAACAGCAATAACCAAAACACTTCATAACATACGTTATCACAATGATAGTCGGCGTTGTCATCGACAATCGACGTGCTCTTCTTTCACCTTGTTCGGGGAAACTACCTAGTGAACTAGGATGTAAAACGGCGGCAAAGTGTCATTATACTTTACTATATATAGGCATATCGTCAGAAGAGGTGGCAATTTCCCAAACTTTCTCGTTTCCTTCCAGTTACGCGGGATTTGTGCTCAGGTTTCCGTCACTCGTTCTCACTATCGTCATCCTCGTGGTCGTTCTCTTTGCTTTGGTGGGGATCTTCACAAATCCCCTGCCATCGTTTTCCAACCCTTCCAAGGTTAGTCCATAGTCAGTTGAACATGACTGCGTTCTTGGACTTTTTTTTAAAAACAAAATTGCCGTCATTTTTGTTTTGACTCGTGTTTGTTTGTTTTTTTATTTAAATGAATTTATTGGGAACTTTCCGCATTGAATATAATTAAAATGAAATACAGTCATTTCCTTTTGTTTTCAAGACAATAGAACATACAGTGTGTACATCCGAACATAACTGAGATATATGTGTACAGATTAAAGAAGAGAATAAGAGAACACGTCAATTGGGAACTACTTGAGATAAAGTGAATCAAATGATCTGACTGAATTATGGCGCATGTACAGGGAGTGTGAATGCAGAAGACTTTCGTCAAATAAGCAAATAGCTTGAAGATACGACAGTATTGCTTTCTGCGTTTTAATTCTTTGTTGTTGGTGACGTTGTTGTTTTTCGTAACAAGTTAACAAATAGTAATGTAATCAGAGTCGAAATATATTGTCAAGTCTAACTAGAATAGCAATCACTGCGACAACAGTAAGTCAACACACTGTGGAATTACCACCACACTCAAGTGCGAAAGAGGAAAAATGAAAACACACACACAAATACACACACACGGGGCCATCCCAAGAGCCCGACACCCATCAGTCATACGGCCCATGAACTTGACATTGAAAAAAAAAAGTCCGTGAGTCAAATAGCCTACAAACCGTGAGCTCGACTCTAGGCAAAAAAAAAAAAAAGGCCCACAAGTCGGATACTAGGCAAAAAACAAAAAACAAAACACACACACAAAAAAAAAACACGAGACCGACACTGCATACATTAAGCTCCCTGATGTAATGGGTGTCGGACTCGTGGGCCTTGTGTGCATATTAGTAGACTTGTTTTGATTTTATTTGATTTTATTTCATTGTTCCACATGTCAAAACATAAATAACATGATACGATCGATTGAACATAAGATTGAACATAGCGTCGTAATTACAAAGAATACAGGAGAAGACAATTTAACAAACATGAAATGTGGGGACCTACTAAAAAGCAAAGCTTGTAATGTATAGGTCCCTGTATAGATGAAAGTGTTGGACTTCTTAAACAACCTAGTAACGAAAACTATGAAAGGAAGGAAAGGGACGTAAAAGAAAAGAGAGCAAAAAGAGCAAGACCCCGTTGACAGTGCGGGGCTGGGCCGAGCCGCGGCCGAGCCGCGGCCGAGCCCAGCCTCAATGACCCCGTCTACAGTGCGAGGCTCGGCCGCGGCCGAGCCGCGGCCGAGCCCAGCCCCGCTTCAGTGTAAACGCGCAAAAGGCCAAATGCGAGGCCAAAAATTGGCCTCGCATTTGGCCTCGCTCTGGAGGTGGTCTCGGCCGCGGCCGAGCCGCGGCCGAGCCCTGCCTCTTCTTGGTGTAAACGCAAACTGGGCCAAATGCGCGGCCAATTGCGCGGCCAATTGCGCGGCCAATTTTAGTCTGGCTTCCAAACCCTCTGCCTGTATCTTTCGCTATTCAGGATATTAACCCCCTCAACGTCGAAAACTAGTATAGTTTAAGGTGGTTTTGTCCTGCAAAGGATTTTTTCCTTCGGCAAAGGCCTTTGCCCGAACGGCGACTTCGTCGCCACGGAATTCATTTGGCAAAGGGTCTGAAAACCAGACAATACCAAATTGCGTTTGTTTACAAGCAGAGCGTCACTACGACAAAATATTGAAAGGTTTGAATCAAAAGCGCGGCCGAGCCCAGCAGTGGAAACGGACAAAATTGCGAGGCTCGGCCGCGCAATTGAGGCCGGACTGTAAACGGGGTCAATTGCGAGGCCGGGCCCCGCAATTTTGTCCGTTTACACTGCCGGGCTCGGCCGCGCTTTTGATTCAAACCTTTCAATATTTTGTCGTATAGGTGGCGCTCTGCTTGTAAACAAATGCAATTTGGTATTGTCTGGTTTTCAGACCCTTTGCCAAATGAATTCCGTGGCGACGAAGTCGCCGTTCGGCAAAGGCCTTTGCCGGAGGAAAGAATCCTTTGCAGGACAAAACCACCTTAAACTATACTAGTTTTCGACGTTGAGGGGGTTAATATCCTGAATAGCGAAAGATACAGGCAGAGGGTTTGGAAGCCAGACTAAAACTGGCCGCGCAATTGGCCGCGCATTTGGCCCAGTTTGCGTTTACACCAAGAAAAGGCCGGGCTCGGCCGCGGCCGAGCCGCGGCCGAGACCACCTCCAGAGCGAGGCCAAATGCGAGGCCAATTTTGGCCTCGTATTTGGCCTTTTGCGCGTTTACACTGAAGCGGGGCTGGGCACGGCCGCGGCTCGGCCGCGGCCGAGCCTCGCACTGTAAACGGGGTCCAAGAGAAAGAAATAAGATATACGAGAGCATAGCGAAATACAAAGTAACCACCTGTATTGCGCTTACAAGACTCCTTGTCACCCGAGCAACACAGTTACGTAACTGTAGGAATGCGCAAAAATGCACATGATACATATGATACATATGATTCATTAATTCAGGAATAGCCTTGACATAAATGACTCGGTAAAAGGACGAAAAGCAAACCTGGAATACATATAATAAACAACGATTCTAATAAAGAAGAGGGAGTTCGAATAAAATTGCATGTTGTATTATTATGTATAAGCCTGCACAAAGGATTTTTTAGTTTACGTTTAAAACAATTCAGTGACAACGATTCAGTGATGTCAGAGTCAAGGCTATTCCAGAATGTCGGACCTGTATGTACTATTGTTTTAAGAGCAAATGCAGTGAAATGAATTTTCCTGTCTTGTAGTGTAGGGATGTATAACTTTATTTTTTACAAATATGGGAGTGAAAGCATAAGGTAATTCGTCTTTAGTTAACCGGTACATAAATATCCCAAGGGAGTAAGAATATATATCAAAATTTTTAAAGAGGTTATTACTTTTGATCAGTGGGCTTGTCGGTGCTAAATAATTGGTACAATTGATAATTCTTATAGCTCGCTTTTGTATTCTGAAGATAGACTCCAGGCGTATTTTGGAACAATTCCTTCAGGCCAGTATGCGATAATGAAGATACGGCAATAACAAAGTCGAATATAAGGTACGTAATATATATATATATATGGGGAAAACATGCTTAAGCTTCTGTATAACACCCAGATTTCTTGATAGTAACTTACATAAATGATTTGTTTGTTCCTGCCAAGATAATTTACAATCAATTAAAAGGCCAAGAAATTTAACTGAATTTGTCTGTTGTAAGTTTACTCCTTTGATTGAAATTGAGCCAGGTAAACAAGTGATTGTATTACTAAACACCATAAAATTAGTTTTGTTTAGATTTAAGGATAATTTGTTACTTTGAATCCAATCATTAACGTGATTCAACTCAGAGGTAAGCATATCGAGTAACTCAGTAGGATTTTTGTGCGTCAAAAAAAGACTTGAATCGTCCGCAAACAAGAGGAAAGAAAGGAGTGCGGACGACCTGGGCAAATCATTTATGTACACAATAAAAAGAAGTGGTCCCAAAAGGGAGCCTTGTGGAACACCACATGTTATATTTGCTGTGCTTGAATCAGAATCATTAATGTGTACAAATTGTGATCGATTTGTGAGGTAATCTCTGAACCACCCCAAGGCGCTGCCACGAATCCCGTAATGAGACAGTTTGTACAGTAATATTTCATGATCAATTGTGTCAAACGCCTTGGAGTGGTCCAGAAACACTCCAACAGTGTGAGATTTAGCTTCGATTGCTTGAACAACTTTATCTATTAACAACAAAACGGCGTGAGTAGTCGAATGTTTTTTGCGAAAACCAAATTGAGTGTCTACTAAGATATCATGATCATTTAAAAACTTGATAGTTCGGGAGTAGACAACTTTTTCAAGTACTTTGGAGAATGATGATAAAAGAGATATAGGTCTATAATTGCCCAGGTCGTCCTGTCTGCCCTTCTTAAAAACATGAATAATCTTGGCAACTTTCATTTTACTAGGAAAAACACCAGTCATTAAAGACAAATTAAATACATGGGTCAAAGGTGCGGCTACTTCATAAATAATTTGTTTAAGAAGAAACATTGAAATACCGTCATAGCCTGAGCTTTGTTTAGCTTTAAAATTGTTTACAATATCAATAACATCCAATGCATCTACGGGCGTGAAAAATATAGAACTAGGATTGGGATTCACAAGAAATGAATGATTTTTTTTTTCCGTTAGTGGAATATTTCTAGCCAAATTTGACCCAATATTTACAAAATACGTGTTGAATGCTTCAGCAATACCACGGGAGTCATCATTTTATCGTTCCATTTTGTGTTATTTCATCAATTCCCAGTTTCTTTCCTTTATTCTTTTTTAGTACATCATTTATAACTTTCCAAGTAGACTTGATATCATTGTTATGGATTTGAAATTGTGCAGAAAAATAATCTTTTTTAGCTTTACGTAGCACAGAAGTCAAAGTATTTCGGTAAGCTGAGTATTTGCGTTTTGCTTCTTCTGTGCCACTAGACTTATATCTATAAAATAAGTTATTTTTTCGATTAATAGATCTCAAAATTGATTTGGTGATCCAAGGGGGTAAGGGGGTAAACGCTGCATTTTTTTTAGTACAAATGTCCTACTTGGCACAGATGTTCCCTAGGACAATTGAAAATTTTTCTGTACCTATGCAAATAAGCCTTAATTTGCATAATTTATGCAAAAATATATATAAAAATAATAAAAAATATATGTGCAGCCAGCAGAAATACCTAATTTGGTAGAAGTATCATATAGAGTACGTGGAAACGATTCCTGCAAAAATTGATTTCATACCTTTGTAAATAAACATAAAATTTGCATTATTATGCAAGTTATTATGCAAAAATCTGCATTTTGAACGAATTTCTAATCTTTATAAGCACTGGATCTTGTACTATAAAATTTGAACCTGGGATGGATGTTCCTTGAGTCAAAAGAAGCAAATGATTCGTCTAAAGAGACAAACTGTCTCTATGCAAACAACCTATTATTTGCATAATATGTATATCAATACCTATACATAGATAATCAGAACAAACAAAACACGATCATGTGACAATGTCTTAAATCGCTTTGAACTTGATATCCAAAAAAGCTAATAGAATAAGACAATATTCTCCTAACAAAACTCAGTATACTACTATGGCATGGAAACTGTGCTAGTAAATTTATACACAATAACATTGTGATAAGGCAATAATTTATGCAAAAAAAAAAATGTCTTGAGAACGAAATGGGAGATGTTATACTTTTAAGGGGATGGCTAGTAACTGATCAGTGGAAATCAGTGGGAATGCAGGGGGATGATTGTTCCAATCCTTTTGAGATTCATTTAAGAGTACATTATATATCTATTGTTGTGTGAAAATTATTTGCTTTAGAATGGTCTCATATTCAAGTAATGTGCAGTTTAATGTTAACGATCGCCCCGTCACTGTACAGGCATGCTAACCTGGAGACAGTAAACTGCACATTACTTGAATGTGAGACCATTCTGAAGCAAACAATTTTCACACAACAATAGATACATAATGTACTCTTAAATGAATCCCACAAGGATTGGAACAATCATCCCCAAGAATTCCCACTGATCAGTTACTAGCCTCCCCTTTAAGTGAAATAATCTTAGTCTCTGACTTAAAGGGGATGGCTAGTAACTGATCAGTGGGAAATAATCAAATTAATTGATTAATTGCCCCATCATATGTCATCCTTAGACGAAATTTGGCTTAATCCACGCTTGAGTTAATTATTGCGTAAACTGATGCAATTTTATCATTCGACCTTGACCATTGACTTCTGGTATATTATTCGGGTATCAATATGCTAATTATGTGGTATTTGCATAGAGAAATAGTGTTTTTATATTACAAACAATTTCCTTTTGACTAAAAAATATCATTTTTGTTATATAGATTGTTTCTAACTGGTTACGTATCTATCTAGGATGAGATTTAAGGGGTTTTCATTGTTTACATATCAATTTGCATAATTATGCAAATAAGGTGTTATTTGCATAGATACAAATTGTCTCTTTAGATGAAAAAAAATTCCAATTGTACCGAGGAACATGTGTGCCAAAAAGGACATTTGTACTATAAAATGCAGTGATCGCCCCTTTTTTCGCCCTTAGCAAGCCTACTATATAGTCTCGAGGCTGTATGACTTGTGGGTGTCGTACTCGTGACGTGCACCCCCCAGTTTGCAAGCACAAACCCTTGTTGGTCGTAACGGAGTCTGCATGCGCCAAGACTAATACAGGCACCACTGCACTTGGGAGAAGCTACAACACAGGGCCTATGGAACAGTGCGGGAGTGGTGCATGTAGTAGTCTTGGCACAGACTCCTTTACGACCAACAAGGGTTTGTGCCTGCAAACTATGCACCCCCCCCCCCCACACACACACACACACTCATCTCAATATGCTTACATACGTGCTGGACAGTTTATCCAAACATCGGGAAATCCACAGCTATTTGTGTGTCACATAGGCAGAAATTATTTTTGTAACTTTAGATTGTGACAAAAAGGTTTAAAACGTAAAGTGTCATACACTACGTTATTGAAGTTGCATTTGAGATATAAACCCTATAAGCTTTATCCTTGATATAACTGAATCTCCTGTCCGTTGGTTGTTTGCATGATGATACGCACCAATTATCGAAATCTGAACTATAATTAATCTTGTATCAACCTTGCAACAAGATCAACAAGATGAACTCGGAGTATGTGGAGTCATTAGTTTTCCTTTCTGCGGTTAGTCTGTTGACACAGAATTCTGATTCTTCTGCAAATATTGTCACTATGTTTAGTTCATTGCTATGGTGACTTATGAGAAGGCTTTTGACAGATTTTTTTCCTTGTCCGGTGACTTGCACTAAGCCCTGCATGAGTGGCACTCAGACGGAGATCGAGCATTTTTTCTTTGTTGACGTTTCCCGCTGCTTTTTTTTTTTTTTTTTTTTTTTAGTACAGCAATACAATCTTTGGGATCACATATGATCAGTCTCAAACATAGAGTTCGCCCTTTTTCTGAAGGGAGAGGGGGAGTGTTTAAAAAAAAAAGAGTAAACCAAAAACTCCCGTGTATATGAAAAAAGTTGATATGCAAAATGTGATGTTTTTCCCGATGGTTTTCTACTCCGGAAACCAATTATAGCTCGGTCACAGTATGATGGTTCACATTTTTTTAGTACAGTTTTTCTTCTTCTTCTTCTTCTTCTTCTTCTTCTTTTTTATCACATAGGCATACCCCGCTTTTCTTATTTGGCACCATTAAATCACCTGGTCTTATCATCTATCCGTTCTCCGTTTCTTTTTCATAAACACTGACTACTCGGGGCTTACAGCCAAACAAGCTAGCTTTCATGTAGGTCCCGTCATACTTCTCTTTGATCAATCCCATTTCGATTTTGACCATTATCATTACACTTAATTACTGTGTTTTCACCATGTTTATTCTTTGGTTTCTGCACATTGTTTACAAGGTAAAAAACAACAACACTTGTATTATTATTAAAAAATCTGTTGTAATGTTCATAAATGGCAAGTATGAAAATAAATGAATTGAATTGAATTGAATGTTCGCTCCCAAAACTGCCAGACACCCCCCCCCCCCTCCCCTCTTTGCACAGACACCTACACGGGCATCTTCACAGGGAAATGACTGCAAAGTAATTATTGATTTGGTGAATTAAAAAATACTATAACATGTATGATAGATCAGGGCAGTTTCAGGAAACTTGAACCATTTGTTCAAAAGTTCTGCAAGCTTTACCCATATCAGGGTAGCAATTAGTAATGCGCCGCAATTGAAGAATAGAAAGTTTGCTCCATTTATATTCCTTGTAGCATGAAAAAGCTTTTGACATTATACCCCTTTGCACTGGGAATAATTACCTTAAATAGTATCGTACATGTCAGCAACAAGTCAAGGAATTGTGTACTTGTTATTCAGATGAAAATTATAAATGGCTTTGTTAGGTTTAAATGAAAGAGTTGCAATACATCCCAAGAAATCTCCGAGAGCTCAGTAATTTCATATGAACTTTGAAAAATTTCCTTTTTTCTTTTGTTTTTATTACATAGAGTGACGCCATAAGGTTTTGAAGTGAAGATATGATCATTTTGGGGTTTTTTTTTTTTTTATTTATCTCCGGTATCTTAATGTGATATTTTTATTATTGTTCTGTTCTGATAAAAATATGTATTCTTATTTTTACAAATCTATTGCATATGTGTACGGGAATGCATTACATGAGGGCTCATATGCCCAGGGGTAAAAGTAAAATAATTACGTTTGGTAGTCCTAGCCCATGTATTGCTTCCCTGTTCATACTTTGTTTTATACGTCAACTGTGTATTTGATATACTTCAACTGTGTTATTTCCATGTGATTGTATGTTATGCTACTAGTATTGTCATTTTCATTTGGCTGAATGAATAGTAGTAGTAGTAGTAGTGGTAGTAGTACTAATCAGGTCTGAAAAAAAAAATCCCAGATGTCATTTAAGAATCTGTTCAGGTTACGAGGGTAGAAGGTAGCGGTTGATATGTGACTATATGAATTATTTTATTAGAATGTAAACTGAAATCATTAATGGAATACCAGATGATCTCACTCGACCATGTATATTTCCCTGCAAGCCGGACAATATGAGACAATTTGCATCTGCGTCTTGTCAATTTTCATTTTGCTGCCACTTCTGATCATTACCTTTAAATTAAAAAATAAGTGAATTAACTTGCTTTTGTCAGTATGCCAGTTTTAGTTTCCCTATTAACTACTAATCCTGTTATGAATAACTATTATGGAGGTCATGCGAGAAAGTTATATTCGAGATATGTTTTAAGATTCTCTCTGAAGAAAACTAAATGACATATAAACGCTCCGCCATTACTATAATAGGAAAAAAGAAAGAAGAAAATCTTGCTGAACTAACCACACCTGAATCACTGTTCTTTATTTTTTATCTTGGTGGATCATTGTTAAAACAATATCTGCTGAAAGGCGCAGAGTTTTTCATTCTGTGAAACCTATAACTCGTATTGATTGAATGCTGAAAACGAACAAAATAAACAAGTAAATCATTACTATCAATATCATAATGTCAACCACAATACTTAGGGTATACAGGCGAGAGGGACGGATGTCAGCGGACCGTTCTCGGCCTACCAACGCTTCCTGAACAAGACGGACAAGTATTTCCCTTACCCGTCGACAGTTGGTAATAGCAGCCAAATCATGGAGCCAGACGTTGAACCATTCTACCTCGGCGAGAGGGATGGAAACAATTCCGACGTCACGAAGCTAGATGGATGCGGATCCGAAGGTGCACATTTAAGTCTTATTTTAATGCTTTTAAAAAGAACATCTCTTACTCTCATCGAAATATTGTATCTGTCTGATCACGATAACTAGATATAGTTATGTTTTAACGGAAAAGGTTGTGTTGCACATACTACACTTAAATTTACACACACACACACAAATACACACACACGCATATATATATATATATATATATATATATATATGATATGCATATATATATATATATATATATATATATACACACATATATATAAAATATTATAAACACTTGTTTAAACAAAAGTCAACAGTGAAACGTGATAGATGCTACTGGATACTTTGGATAAAAAAGAAAATATTTTAAGACATCGGGATGACTGCTTATAAATATTTGTGTCATTATTATTACTATCATGTATCGGGGCACAATAATGATACAAATATTTATAAGCAGTCATCCCGATGTCTTAAAACATTTCCTTTTTCATCCAAAGTACCTCGTAGCATCTATCACGTTTCACTGTTGACTTTTGTTTAAGCAAGTGTTTATAATATTTATATCATTTTGTTCTTCATTAGGTTTTAGCGGATGTTAAAATTGATTGTTTCCTGACATCAAAATCTGTATTAGGCTTTCTTTCCTTTTCTTGCAGCAAGTATGCTATCCAGTCACAAGTTGTAGGTATCAATATTACATTAATTCAGTTTTACATTTTGTCTAAGTTAGTTCGTCAAACAATCGTAAGAAACCTACTGATATATCATTTAGGCAGCAATTGACGAATTGAGATTGCAATAAACCTACCCCTACATTTTTATAAAACCCACCTCTAGCGTGTTTAAAGGACAGTATTTCTCTCGCAACTTCATTTCCCATAACTGTACAAGGAAAATACACTGATGCAGTATCAAAAAGATATACTGACTGGACACTGCCGGACATTTCTGTTTCATTCAATTATGTTTCAGGTCGGCTTCGTATGGTTTACAAGTCAACAGGAAACCAGGGCATGTTTACAAAGGACGCCATGATTGCCGTTTGCCAACACGATAATGACAATTATCGCACACAAGACACTTTCAACGAGACGTGTGACCATCTAGATACGAATGGGGATTGTTGTCCGACTTTGTCCTTGGGTCATCTTACAGCTCTCATTACTGGAAAAGACTCCTGTGTGGATATAGATGAGGAAGACGTATTGTTGGTTCAAGAGCTGCTCGGAGAGTGTGTCGAGAATTACACGGCCGGATGTTTAGGGGGCGAACGCGTCTGCACTGATGTATCTACGAATTGCTCAACTCACAGTTCTGCTGTTTACATCATACTCCACTTTCTCACTCCAACCGATTTTATAAATTCCGTTAAAGACAGAACTTTTGAGCTAAAGGTTGCCCTAGCTCTGCCTCCTCTCGATTACTTAAGCAACAGAACGCGAGATTTCTTTGACGATCACATAACCAGATCTTCACTCACTGGCAGTGTTGTCGATGTTGTGGCCATTGGTGCAGGGTTCAAGGATAATGTCTTTAGTGATTACATAATTTACGACATGAAATTCATCGCTTTAGGCTTTACAGTCGTAGTGCTTATCATCTGGTTTTACGTAGGATCTTTTTTCATCACAATTGTGACAATTAGCAGCATGATCATGACCTTACTAGTTGCCTACTTTGTGTACAAGAATGTTTTCGGATTGGTTTTCTTTCCCTATATAAATATTCTAGCAGCAGTACTCATTACCGGCATTGGGGCTGATGATTGTTTTGTTTACGTTGATATCTGGAAGCACATGAAGAAAGAGTCAGATAAGAGTGGCATGACGAAGGAAACCGTATTTCGCGAGACTCTCCGGCACTCCTCCGTCACCATGTTCGTCACCAGCCTCACTACGTCGTCGGCTCTCTTCGCGGGCATTGTTAGTCCAATAACTGCCATTCGCTGTTTCTCAGTCTTTTCAGGTAGTGCCGTTTTGGTCAATTTTATTTTCACACTCACCTGGATACCCGCAGCTGTGGTGTTTCACGACAAATATTTTCTCCGCAAAGCAGAGGACGACGGATCAATTAAAACACATGGCATATGCTGTCGTTTAGCAAAGGGGCTTCACGACATCATCGGTAAAGTCGGCAACAAGTTTTTCAAAGAGTACTTGCCTGTAATCGTCGGTAAGTTTCGGATGTTTTGGATTGCTCTACTATCACTTCTCGGCATTGGCGGCATTTATGCTGTATTCACAGCACCAAAATTACAACTGCCTTCAAAATCTCAATTACAATTCTTTCACAGCGATCACATTTTGGAGATGTACGACCAGGTATACAGAGAAACATTCTCTTTTGAAGTCGATTTCACCAACTACATGCCAGCGTTCTTTGTGTGGGGCATAGAACCATTGGACAATGGAAACCACTGGGACCCAGATTCAAAGGGAACTACTGTCATGGATAAGAGCTTCAGTTTTTCTTCGGAAGAACACCAGGAGTGGATGTACAACTTTTGTGTCAAATTTCGCAATTCCACTTTTCACAATAGCGAAGTGAATTCTACGTCTGAATATTGCTTCATTGATACCTTTCGAGACTTCATGGAAGGCCCTTGTATAAACCCTGTGACTGGAGGGGACCTCTCCCCTTGCTGCGGCCAGACAACCTTCCCATATTCTGCTAGTAATTTCAGACAATGCGTCATCGTGTATCATGAAGTGCGATGCCAATTATCAACCTGTGATTACACATCTCCAGGACTACGCTTCGATGCAGATGACAACATTGTTGCCATGAGCATTTATTTGTTAACGAATACAGAAGAATCCCAGGAATACACTGCCATGGATAAGTTCTGGTCAGACATGAATACCTGGGTTGAAGAACAAATGGAATCTGCTCCCGAGGGACTAAGGAATGGATGGTTTATTAGTATCGGTAGGTTTCAACTTTATTTCTTTGATTTACAGCGTGGTCTGGCTCTCGGCACCCCGCTCTCTATAGGCATGTCTCTAGCCATTGCTGCCTGCGTCTTGCTGCTGACAATTCGAAATTTCCTGGTCACCATCTACGCCATGTACACCATTACTTGCGCAGTCTTTGTCGTCGTCGGCACGGTAGTCCTTCTCGGTTGGGAGCTGAACATTGTCGAATCGTTCATTCTCTCTCTCGGAATTGGTCTGTCGGTGGACTTCACGATTCACTACGGCGTCTCTTACCGCCAATCAAAGACGGAGAACAGGTCATCGCGATCCCTCGACGCTCTGAGGCAGGTGGGCTCGGCCATCACCTTAGCAGCAATCACCACTTTTACAGCTGGTGCAGTCATGATGCCTTCCATTGTACTCAGTTACATACAACTCGGCACTTTTCTCATGCTCGTCATGACAGTCAGCTGGGTTTATGCCACTTTCCTTTTCATTTCAATATGTCACACGATCGGTCCAGAAGGAACTTGTGCCCAATTCACCAGAGCTTGTTGCCACACGATTTCTAATCGTGTGCACGACGAAAACGTAGCACAGATGGCTAAAGAAGCGGAAAATGACAATGACAGAAATACCGTGTATGTTATACCAATTGAAGACCAGTTTGATGGGAACTCTAGTACCAGAGAATTACATAGATCTTGATGTCACTATTAAATGGAACACAAATCAGAAGGACTTAAGAATAATGTTGACGGAGAAGCTCGTGAATGTTATGCTTGTTGGAACTATAGGTAATACCTCCTCCACCCGACTTTCCAAGGCAAAGTACTCCATGAGGATTACTTTCTTCACCAAGAAGAAAAATAAAACCAAGATCGATATTTTTTTTTTTTTCATTTAACCTGAAGCTTGTTGGCACAGATACTCAATTTTGGGTGCATGATGAAAGCACAATAGGTGAGGCTGGGGAGCAATGATGACGACTTTCGTGTACGTTATACCAGTTGCAGACTGATACGTTGAGATTTCCATCACCAATGAACTACATGATACCTGAATATACCAAGGATTCAATACGAGTTTGGTTTGGATCACTTTATTTTCTTTCTTTTTTTCTAAATTCAGGCTTTATGAGATAGACCTGTTGATGGTATCTTGCTGAACGAGTTTGTGTTTGCTTGTTGGAATAAGACACTCTGCTCGATAAAGAACTTTTCGACGGGTATCTGTTCCAACAAAATTTTGTTCAGTGTTCTGTCATTTGTTTTGGTGTCATGTGAGCCTTTTTGCAATAAGTGAAACGAAAAATGTGCGCCACGTAACATGTGTAAATTGTTCCTTTGGTTCTATTTGGACATTCCTTATCGGCTACGGCCTAGTTTTGTTTTTTTCTGCAGACTTAAAGGTTTTGTTTACTATTGGGAGCAGTGATTTAAAACATGTTCGATTTATCACCTTTATGGATATGTGTAGATCACAAAACATCCTATCATCTAGAAATATCGCAATAAAGCCTAAAAATATAAGGAAATATCACTATATATTTCTCAATAAACCAAAACTTCAGACGGTTTATTCTTGAAACAATTTTGTTAAAACTTTTGTTCACTTTAAGTATATTCGACAAGACTTAACGTTGCTTATAGTGATTGAAATTTTTACATTTGTTGTTTCTTTCCCGAGCTTACATTTTAGAACTATTTTGAAGCACTAAAGCTTGGTTCTTGTTTCATCTGCAAATGGTAAATAATACCTTAAAGTATAAAAGGGTCTTGCCAATTCAGGTACGTGTTCAACCTGACCGATATCTGCCAATGTCCATATCGCCGCAAAATAGAACCTCCGAGAATGTCCGTTGATCTTATTGTGTACTACAGTGTCCTCACTCATGCATAAAAGTAAAACAATGTCCGCACCTTCCTGATTGTTGGGTAAAAATCTAACATGGCCTTATCTTTAAAGAATCAAGAGCAGGGGCGGATCCAGGAATTCCGTAAAGGGTAGGCGCCTTTACAAGATTTAAACGGGGGCGCACGCCCCCCCCCCCATTTTTTCTTTTGTTTAAAAAAAAAAAAAAAAGAATAAAGAGAGGGCGCCCGGTGCACCCCCTCTGGATCCGCCACTGGAGAGCCATCACATTCTTTTTAATTTTCTTAATGAATCATGCTTTTAAAAAAAAGAACATCAGGCTACATTTCAGCAGGGAAATTTAACACTAGAGAAGGAGTAAAATCTTCCCGCAATTTGTGAAAATTTATGCGTAGGTTCTACAGCATGAAAATTGATCGCTTAGCATTTCACTGGCTTTCAGATGTTCCGTGATCCAAGATGCTCTTATAGTATTGAGTTTGAATAATTATGGAGACCAAAGAAGAGGTTCTTGACTTTAACAATAAAAGCTATATTTCAGAAATGTTGAAATCGTGAATATATGGAACTTAGTGGTAATCTCGAACAACTACTGAAGTTTTTTTTTTTCTTCAAATCTCCTTGTTATTATCAAATACCCCGGACTGAAAAAGGAGTGTTAGAATCTCATAAAAAATAACATGACAATCTTGCGCGCATTTGTGCATAATATTGTTCACTAGGTTAAGCAATCTAGGAAATGTTGAAATCATGAATATATGGAACTTAGTGGTAATCTCGAACAACTACTGAAGTTTTTTTTTTTTTTTTGTTCTTTTTTGTCAAATCTCCTTGTTATTATCAAATGCCCCGGACTGAAAAAGGAGTGTTAGAATCTCATAAA
This sequence comes from Diadema setosum, assembly GCF_964275005.1. NCBI lineage: Eukaryota > Metazoa > Echinodermata > Echinoidea > Diadematoida > Diadematidae > Diadema > Diadema setosum. The sequence goes on from NC_092698.1 coordinate 18,954,361, forward strand.
AAGATAACATGACAATCTTGCGCGCATTTGTGCATAATATTGTTCACTAGGTTTAGCACTCGAATGTTAAATCTTTCGAATTAAATGATTGGCTAATGCATGTTTCTGCGTGCTTGGTAGCAGTTTTACAGTTCAAAAGTACCATATTTACTAATTTCTCTTTGAATGTCCTATATTCTTTGAAATTTGAATGATTTCTGCCGAAAATATTGAAGGGGATAGCGAATTACTGCTGGCTAGGTATGTTTTTGTTTGTTTGTTTGTTTGAAGCATGGGTACAAAAGGGGAGTTTTTTTTTTTCTCTCCTTTCCTGAGTGCAGTGACGTTATAAACATTGGAAACGGTAAGTTAGATGTACTTATTGGTCATGCATAAAAACATCTCTCTCTCTCTCTTCGACTCTTCAAGTAGAAACTGAATTGCACCACTAAAATGTCATCCGTCCAGTGAAGATCTATTTAAAAAAAATGTATGTAAGTCAAAGGTATATACAATGTGGATAATTAAAATTCTGAAGGTCTTTGATGTCGTTGGGTCATCCATTAATCATATCGAAGAATACAATGAAGAAATTGGCACATGTAGTTGTAATGTCTGTCGTGAATCTTGGCTATGTTGTGTATTGCATGTGGGAAATTTCACTCGTGTAACACAAGGTTTACAGCATTTCCAATTAGTTAGTGCAAATCTCATGGATTTCTGAAATGCTTAGTACATCAATGAGATTAAAAGGAAAGTTAAACCATAATTATGTATGCAGTATCTAAACGGGTCTTGAAAAGATCATGCCCTTGAGGGCAAAAAAATAAATAAAACTGTGAGGCTTTCATTTCATTTTGCATAGAATTTGTCCTGTTACATTTGGAAGCAAGGTGGTAGAATTTGGATGACAAAAAAAAAAGTGCTGTAATTAATTGCGAAGGGCTTACTTTTTTTCCCATGAAATTCACCATTTTGAATAGATGCATATGTATGTCACTGACAATATTGCCAGAAATCCGCCTGGTATTTTACTATTGCTTGGTAAAACAAGAATGAAATAAACAGGCATTTAATTGAACTTTGTTGTTCAGTGCAGTCATTTACGGAAGAACACTTGCGGTGTTAATGAGGTTTACAATACACTCTAATACTGTGAACACGTATATGCTATATATGTATGTTTATGATAATTATAGTCATTATATACACTCAGCAAAAAAAAAGAAAGAAAAGAAAGTAAACACCTTTTCAAGTGCATATTTTTCATAGAAGATTTTAATGAAAATCAATGTATTATATACCATATTAAAGGTAATTTAATTGGCTATCAAGGTAGTTGGTTAATGCAAAAGGAAACTCTTCACATTCGTTTTTGCCCTCCAAGGCACAAAAGTAAAAATTGCAAAATTTGACATGTCTTTCATTTGGCAACGCCCTTTAAGATAACAATAACAAAAATGTCAGTTTGACACAATGAGAGACAAGAATGAAATAGCAAAAACAACTTTTTGTTTTCTTTACCTCTTTATATCCTCAAACAGAAACAAAATGGGAAACTAAAGGGGAAAATAAAAATTTTCTGTCAGCTTAAATTTCAAACGACATAGGGAGTGATGGCATAAAGATGATTAAATAAAGAGAATTTCTTTATTTCACTCTTTTTATATAGTAAGTTAAGGATTCATGAGATAAATTTTAGAACCAAATATTATTTACAATTTTTCTAATTTGAAAACAAATTTATGTTTCTACCATTTTTGTTAATATTGCTTCTTCTCTTATTTCATTTGAATTTGGATTTGACCCAAGATTCTCATTCTGATTTTTCTCATTTACTTTTGGCCTTTATTGATATTTGGGGCTTCAAAGCTATTATAGAGATCAAAGGCTTATTTTAACTTAATTCATGTGTATAATTGTGTTAAATTTGTCTTTTGTTCTTGATGCTATATGGAAGAGTACTTACGCATCAATGAAAACTTGTTCATTTTTGCAATTTTTACTTTTGAGCCTTGAAAGAGAAAAACAAAAGTGTTCACTCATGCGCAAAGGTTCCCTTTTTATTGCCCTACCAGGCCGATAGCCCAGTAGATTACCTTCAATATCATATGGTATATAATATAGTAACTTTTAGTCAAATATTCTATGAGAAATATAACCTTGAAAAAGTGTTTACTTTCTTTCTTTTTTTTTTGCTGAATGTATATTATATATATATATATATATATATATATATACATAATATAGATAATATATATATATATATATATATATACATAATATATATATATATATATATATATATATATATAGTGCGATGATGCTGATACTCGTACCGTACGCCTCTGTCATCTTGATAGGAAGAATTATAGTCGAGACAATGTAATGATGACAAAAGATGTTGCAGGAAGCCGGCTGGTGGGAAGCTTTCGACCTTCGGTCTTCTTCAGCTTTATTGTCTGCTAAGCAGACAATAAAGCTGAAGAAGACTGTCTCGACTACATATATATATATATATATATATATATATATATACAATATGAATACATACATATATATGTATATATATATATATATATATATATATATATGAATACATATTTCTATATTTCTATATAAAAGAACAGGGCTCGACATTAACGTTCATTTCATTTCATTTCATTTCGTTTATTTTATTTCCAGCAATGCAAAACATTTTCATACACAAAAAAGCACAATATCAATACAATGTAGTAACAAAGAAAAATACGTGAAGTTAACAATGCTACACATCACAAAAGCAAATGATAATTGAATTAAATTTAAAGTGGCAGAAAATGGAGGAGACATGCTAAAAGCTAAGCTTGTATTTTGCAGTCTCCTCGTGGACAAAGGACTAAATAACATCAAGGAAGCATTTTGCTAGATGTAATATAAAATATACAAACAAACAAACAGACGGACAAACAAACACAAGTAAACTCTCTTGTAAAGAAAAGATAGAGTGAGAGAGAAGAACACAGTGAAGAAAAAAGAGAAAATTATTTTGAAAGAAGAAACAGAAAGAGACATGAGGACAGGAAAAAAGCGAGAAGGGAGAAGAGATGAAGGGTCTACACCAGCACACGCGAAGCACTAGGTGCGATGGATCACCGAGGTATATTATGTAGGAAAGGAATAGATAAAAGAAAAGAATGAGTATGACGAATAAAAAAGAAAGGCTCAAAATTAATGCTAACTAAAATGTAACTCATTCCGATATAAAAGAATTTATAAACAACTTCTTTAGTTTGATGTGAATGTGTTTAAGCTTAGAACTTGTTTCATACTATTGTCGAGAGAATTCCAAAATTTGGGGCCAGTAAAAGAAAATATAGATTTAGCAAACATAGTCTTAGTTAATGGTAAATAAAATGAGTTAGATTGCCGGGTAGGATAAAAATGAACAGATATATTTTTAGTGAACATGGACTCAAACACATATGGGAGAGAATTATTGGTAAGTTTGTACATGAATTGCCCTAGATGTAAAAAATACAAATCCTTTACCTTTAAGACTTTGTTTTCATGAAATAAATAAATAATTTTAGTGGCCCCCGATGGCCACTAAAATTTGTGTCGGGCCATTAAATTCATCTTTTGGTGACCCGATCGGGCAACTAAGATTTATATGAATTCTTACTTTTGCTTTAATTTTGGGCCAAAAGATAAAAAATTAGAGTGGTGTCTTGATATTACATAATAGTATATGAAGAGCTTGCTTCCAAAAGGCGCTAAATACAAATTTGCGGACGGGGTGACGACAGAACCCGTTTCACAGGATGGTGACTATAGCGCACTCGCCGGGAGATGTCGCTATTGATGCTAGCAGTGCAGCGCTGTGGCAGCGTATAGGGCTCACACCCGTAAATAAAATGGAATGTCCCAGACCCCTTTACAAATCCGTACCACAGATACCAAAATAAATGAAGAAAAAAATTGATTAAAAATCAATGATGTAGTTTGGCAAAAAACTGAATAGCTGTAGATATTGAGTATGAATTTCTCTACAAACTGCATTTTGGTTGGAAGATGAAAGCTTTTCTGATGGAATTTGAGGGGACTATATTTAATTAGGTACGTGTACGGAAAATAGGTGATTTTTTTGAGTGACAAGAACTCGTTGTCTGGCTTTGCGGACCCCTGGACAGAATTTGGGGTGAAGAATCCACCCTGAAAATTTGATGGATGAAAGGGTATATCTCACTTATCAAGGTTAGTGAAGCTGAAATGCCTCATTTCTCCCAGATATTTTACAGAATTTGTGAAATTTGATTTTTAACACACATCCCTATGGGGAAATATTTATGGGCGTGAGCCCTATAGAGGATGCATGCAATGCACACAAGTCTATGGGAAGTATTTATCCCATACAAGCTCTGCTGATTTATGTTGATCTATTGTGTCAGATGTCTTCCTCCCACCCCCTTCTCCTTCCTACCCCCCCCCCCTCTACCCCTCTCCTCTACCCCCCCCCCCCCCAACTCTGCTTGGCTACAATTTGTTTTCTTATTATGTTGTTGTAATACTGGTTCTTTGTACATAGCAGTCATCAGTATTTTAGGAAGAACTGGTATTGTTGTAATTGTGTGAATGCTTGTTATTGTTTAGCTTAAGTTGCATGCGCAAGGATCAATAACCAATTCCCCTATTTTTTTTTTTTTGTTCTTGTTTACGAGACAACGAGGTTAAAGCAAACACATGTGAGACAGTTCAGTTTACATTTGCAATGGCCTTCTCAATTGAACGGACTTTATTTACAATCGATCAGGATTATACCTGTATCAACACGCTGTCATTTTTATATAGCGTTGTAGTGCCAGACAAAAATTTTATATTATTCTGGCGTTCAGAATAATGCTTACAACTAAGTATAAATTGAACAGATGTACATTACCCCTCTTGACTTGTTCAACATCAAGCTCAATAATGTGGATCCACAGATATTATCCGAATTAGGAAATTCCAAATATTGATATAAACATTCACCACCAATAATCTAACACTGTGTATCAGGGCGCGAAATCTCCAGTTTATGTTAAGTCCAGGAATGTTCCGCAAAAATCCATTGAATGGCGTGCGTCACTTCGCGAGGACGGCGTCGTCGAAGATGAGCGCGAAGGACAAGATCGGGGCGAAAAACTCGAACACGACGGGTCCAAAGCGAGATGAAACGGGAACGGGATGACGGTTGACTGGAAGCTCGGCATGAATGAGGCAATGAGCAAAGAGTCAGATTTGCCTGAAATGACGTAGATGCCGCATTGTGACAGTCATCGGCAGAGATTGAGCGGACATTATCCTCTTATAGACGTGTATGCAGAGTCAACAGTTTCTAATTGCCGTTTGTAATAGACTGATTGTGGGCTGCGGTGCTGTTCTCCTCCCGGGGAAAGATGCTTATTTCCAGGCTGTCGAGGCAGAGGCAGAAAAGCAAGGACTGCCAGGCGAAATAAAGCCCTCTCAAAATTTTCAGCCAAGTATTGTGGAGTAACAAGGACTGCCTGACGAAAAAAAGTCCTCTCACAGTTTTCAGCCAAAAGTCATGAAGTTGAGGAGAAAAATCAGCTAGACGAGCTGATCTCGGGCAGCATAATCAGCAGTCAATGGCAATTTCGAAGTCCCTGCTAATTCCGAGTTTTCAGGGTTTTTATATGGCTCGTTCATGGCAGCGAAGTGGAGGTCGTGGTCAAACTCACTTCCTCTTCAGGGGTCAAAGATGCACACGAAGTCTCCGTCCAGTCTGAGGTCAAATTTTGTTTTTAGCTGCCGGGCATTAGGACGCGTCAATCAGACAGCAACTGGTATATTTCCCTGTCATCTTATTTATGCACACAATGAGATCTATTTGCCCTGAACTTGGAAGAAAAACGACCCCGGAAACACTAAAGAGTGAGGGGTCAGTGGCGGTGTTCTTCCCTAAGAGGTGGTGATTTGTTATGGTCAGTGATAATGAGGCTTCGGGCCAAGGGGTACTTTATCAAAAGGTCAGGCAGAGCGGTCAACTGTCAGCTGTGGTGCTGTGCTGCAGTGTGACATTTTGCAGTGCCCACTTCTACTGCCTATATCATAATAAGAAACTGTACAAAAATACAATATCAGGCACCCGTCCTAGTTTTAAACAGACTTTCCTTCTCTTTGTCTAAATCAATGTAAATACAAGATGCAAGAAGGTTTTGCACATTTTTCACTTTCAGGACAGAGCAGTGCACTGTGGTCACCATGGTAACGCAGTACAGCGCTGCTACATTCAATCCCCCCCTAGTAAGGAAGTCCTTGCCAAAGCACTTGCTTACGACAAACAAGAAACGCACTATATACTATGTACAGATCTCTAGCAAACAATGCAAGTACAGAAATGTAGGTTACACATAGATGGTTAGCCAGTATAAAGTTGAATACATGCACTAATTACATGAAATGCTCTATCAGAGCGACTGGAATAAAACTAAGCTTTCCAGGACTAAGACCACAACACTGGCAGTGTAAAATATTATATTTACATATTTTCAGCCTCAACAATACGTTCAAGACAATGGGGCATGTATTCCAATCAGGAGAGCTGTATGGAATGTGGCAAATTTCCACAATTGAACAAAAAATAATAAATACAATATCCATATTATTAGTTTGACATCCCGGAAAACCTTGTCTTATTCTAACAAAATTTGATTTGGCCAACAGACATTTTGTCCTATCCTATAGTAAGTACTATAGTCGAATGGGTGGAGCAGACACAACAATACGCTCTACTGAGACGTGTGGTAAAAATCCTCAAAAAAACTCTATTTACTGTATAGGATTAGAAGTGAATTACAACAACCATGAGTCAATTGACTTTTGATTCTACCAATAATAGTAAAGCCACTGCAGACTTTATCAACGTGTTCGACCGAGTATGCACTCCACTATAGACATTAAATCCAGTCCATGGAATAAACCTTGCCAAGAAAGATATAGAAAGATACAGAGAAGAGAGAGAAAGAGAGAGATACATAACATAAAAGCATGCACAAATGCTCAACAGTCAGAATCTTAAACGTAAACTGTACACAACATTATTTACAATGTATGAAAAGGCTCCCATGCGGGAGCATTCACTCTTACATAACCTCGACTTTCGTGGTTCATCTTATCCATATAGTGAAGCGACGTGTAAACGCACGCTCGGATAGCACAAATTCAAACGACCGGATTTCTCCTGTCAGAAAAATCGTTTTGAAACATAATTACAATATCTTCACAGTATATGATAAATGGTAAAGGGTATTGGAATCTTTGAAGAAGAGCTTAAACTTCATAATCCAACAAATGTTTTGGCCATTTGACGTGACGCCCAGATTTGGTTTGCCTAATTGCGGGTTGCGTCGGAGTGGCGGGAGAGTTAACTTCATTCGCCTTTTCTGCATTAGGTGGGGAAAGTCGTGATTCGTCGTCATGACCGTGCTGCAGGTCGTCCTGCACACTGCTCGGTTCGATATAAGCAACTTTAAGTCGATCGATACTAACTTGTTCTCGTTTGCCGTTGATGTCGAGGGTGTAATATTTGTCAGTGCGTTTTAGCACTTTGTAAGGGCCGGAGTAAGGCTGTTCTAGCGGTTTACGTACCCTATCTACGCGCACGAACACATGTGAACATGTACATAAATCCTTCGGCAGGTGGGTCATTGTGCTCTGAGCACGGGGAGATGTGGGATGGATTTGACTCATGTGGTCGCGCAATCGGGAGACATAGTCGCTAGGGTCAACATCCGCACGCTTGGGGTCAACGAACTGTGCCGGTAATCGCAGCGTAGTCCCGAAGACTAACTCCGCTGGGGAACATGAAAGGTCATCTTTAACAGTTGAGCGAATGCCCAACAAGATGACGGGGAGGTGTTCACACCAGCGTGTAGGGTCTGGTTTAGTTTTCATCGCCGCTTTCATCTGGCGATGAAAACGCTCTATCATGCCATTTGCCGCCGGATGGTAGGCTGTAGTGCGAATTCGCGAAGTGCCGAGCATGCGTGTTAACTTGGTAAACAGCTGGGACTCGAACTGAGTTCCTCGGTCAGTAGTTACTGTTTCGGGCGCTCCGTAAACAGCAACCCAACGTTCAATGAATGCTCTAGCAACCGTTTCCGCTGTTATATTAGGCAGAGGAATAGCCTCTGGCCAGCGAGTGTAACGATCAATGCATGTCAACAAATATGTATATCCTCGGGATGGAGGAAGAGGACCTACTATATCTATGTGAACATGTGCGAATCGCGCATCAGGGATTGCGAATGTCCCAAGGGGTGATTTGACATGACGATGCACTTTGGCTTTCTGACATGCAATGCATTGGCGAGCCCATGTTCGAACATCTTTATTTACAGAGGGCCACACAAATCGAGATGATACAGCTATCTGACTGGCTTTAATGCCTGGATGTGATAGGCCATGTATAGCATCAAATATCGCTTTTCTGTGCGACTGGGGGACAAATGGGCGTGGTTTGCCGGTGGACATGTCACAGACTAGAGCACTGTTGGTGTCGATAAGGGGCACGCGCTCTAACCGCAAGCTAGTTTGGGGGTTACGCAATTCTGCTTGTAGCTCGGCATCTAGTATCTGGGCCTGTGCCATGACCTCATAATTGACAGTCTCGCCTGCCTGAATCAGGCTGACCTGGGGACGTGAAAGTAGGTCGGCCACGACGTTGTCCGTCCCTCGAATGTGTCGTATGTCTGTTGTGAATTGGGAGATATAATCCAAATGTCTAATCTCGCGCGGGCTGTGGCGATCTGGCTTTGCATTGAAAGCATGGATGATGGGCTTGTGATCGGTGAAAACGCAGAAGTCTCGACCATCTAGCATGTATCTGAAGTGTTTGATCGCGAGATATATAGCTAGGAGCTCCCGCCCAAAGGTGCTATAGCGTGTCTCTGCTTGGTTGAGCTTACGCGAAAAGAAAGCAATCGGCTGCCACTGTTCGTTAGTAAGCTGCTGCACTACACCTCCTACCGCCCTGTCGGATGCATCAACGGCGACGCTTAGGGGGAACTGGGAATTAGGGTAAGACAGCAGCGTGACTTCGGAGATTTTCGCTTTAATCTCGCTGAATGCCGCTTCGCACGCTGGTGACCACGGCAGTGGTTTGCGTGAGCGAGGTGGACGATTGCGGAGTAGGTCTGTCAGAGGTAGCAGAGTCTCGGCACAATTCGGCAGAAATCGACGGTAGAAGTTCACGAGGCCGAGGAAAGCGCGAAGTTGTTTGGCTGAGGTGGGCGTGGCGCACCGGCGTATCGCATCAACTTTGTCGGGCAAGGGGCACACGCCTTCGCAGTTAATGCGATGACCCAAGAAGTCGATCGTGTCCCGTCCAAATTCGCACTTGTTAGGATTGACGACAACGCCGAATTCTTGTAGCCTAGTGAACAACAAACGAAGATGGTGTTCGTGCTCTTCTTCGTTGTCACTGGCTACAAGTAAGTCGTCAATGTAAGCGTACACAAATGGCAACCCACGAAGCACGCGATCGATGAAACGCTGAAAAGTTTGCGTGGCGTTACGCAAGCCGAAGGGCATACGCAAAAATTCAAACAAACCAAAGGGCGTGCATATCGCCGTCTTACACACGTCTTCAGGTGCCACCGGAATTTGGTGGTAAGCACGTACCAGGTCTATTTTAGAAAAGACCTGCTTACCATGCAAATTCGATGCAAAATCCTGAATGTGAGGTATTGGGTACCTATCTGGTATGGTGGATCTGTTGAGCCCACGATAGTCTCCGCACGGACGCCAGTCCCCCTCAGTCTTCTTTGGCACCATGTGTAATGGTGACGACCATTGACTGTTGGAGGGCTGGATAATGCCGAGATCCATCATGTGCTCAAATTCGGCGCGGGCGATCTTAAGCCGGTCAGGAGCTAGTCGACGTGGTCTTGCATGCACCGGTTGACCACGGGTCTCGATGTGGTGCAAAACATCGTGCTTGATATCTTGCGGCTGATACACCGGTTTGGTTATTTCGACAAATTCTTCGCAAAGCATCCTAGTATACCGATTGTCAGCTGCGATATTGTCAATCACTGGGCTGATAGCCTGACAACTAGCAGGTTGGCCGGTAATGGTAATGCTGGTTAGCGGGTCGATGAGGCGGTGCTTATTTACGTCAACCAAGAAATTGAAATGATACAGGAAATCGGCACCTATAATAGGCATTGACACATCGGCAATGACGAAGACCCAACGGCATACACGGCGTAAACCGAAATCAAGGGTGAGCGAGCGCTGGCCAAATGTTTTAATCCTAGTTTCGTTCGCTGCACGCAGAAACATTGCACTTAGCTTACAGCAATCTTGTTTCGTCCTAGGAAAAACTGACACAGCGGCGCCAGTGTCGATGAGAAACTGTCTATTAGAGTTTCGATCCGTGACGTAAAATAAGCGACTGGGGTTGGTTTGACTGCCAGAGTGGTGTGTCGCGGCTACCCTCCGGCTCGCTAGTTTCCCGCTGGGAAATGCTTGCATCCCGCCTTGCATCGCTCTGCTTTGTCACCATATTTGTGATGGTACCAACACAAATCGGCTGGCTGTTGCTCCGTTTCAGCTGGTGCATTGCCTGCGTTGGCCTCCTCTTTCTTTCGGGCGCGACCACGGCTACGGCTGCGACTACGACTTCGATTTTCGGCTGCCTTCGCGCCTATTTCTAGCCGCTTGAGTCGGGTTTCAATGCCTTGGAGCAGACTTACGAGCTCGTCAAGCTGTGCGGTGGAGGGTGCCACCGCTGCGCTCGCGACGACGGGAGGGTCTACCATGTTCACAGTCGGAATATGTGCGTCGAGGATTCTGTCT